>NC_053024.1:96594553-96813667 GCF_003073215.2 Triticum urartu
ACTAGATTTGCAACCACGGAATGCTGACGATATCTTCAAAGAACATTGCAACATTAGCTAGGCTTCACGGAAACATATGGTAAGCCAGTGTGTTTTAGTACATGTGAAATGTAATGCGAGTGGGCGGCTTTCTTGGCTTGTGCCCTCAACGTGTAATCCTACCGAATTACAAATAGTTCAGTTGGCTGCTTTGTTGTATTGCTTGATTCAAATGCTTATTTGTTGTTACGCTATACCTGAGTTGGCCAATATGTCAGCAGTGCCTGCTATTCTATCGTAAAGAAATGCATGCCTATTTCATTTGAGTCCTTAACTTTTCCTCTCAACTTCATCACAAGAATGTCTTCGTAGTTTATATGAGGCCACACTGTTAAGTGCTTTCTCAAATTATTTCAACTGCTTAGATGCCTTGGTAACTTAAATATAGCAGTTGTACACTCCCTTTCAACTAGAGATGTCAACTGGGTCCCGTTTAATCCCGATTAAAGTCCACTAGTGGTATGATAGTTCAAAAGAGTTTTTGTTTTTTTGAGGAAAATGAACTAGGGAGGTAGCAAAAACTAACTAGATGGGACTGGCGGATGTCGTTTATTTGCCACTTACATCCCTAGTTTCATCTTACCATTTTAATTTCTTTTCGGCTGATGCTGCTTCGAACCATTTAAATATAGTTTGCCATGCTCGGCAATAATTCGTTCGTCGTTTACCATGTAAGCTTACTGCCTGGATCATACGATAACTATCTCTTACTGATGTCCAACGGAAACCTTTCAGGATGCCGTTCACACTAGGACACAATGTACAACCCCAGAATCTATTTGTGGAAGCAGTGCGCCATCCATGTTACCAGATGGTAGCAGTTCAGAGGCAACACCGTCGGAGAGCAGTCTGAGCACAGATATTATAGTGCTTGAGGCTCTACTAGAGGCAGAAAGAGATGGTGTGGCTGCCAGGAATGAGGTAATCTTTATCTTGAGGTTGGAAATTACGGAATTAGCGGCATGCATTATGCAAGAAACCCAAGAATTGGAGGAAGTAAGAATGTTGCATTTGAAGACAGAGGAGGTCCTGTTGTTTCTGCTATCTCAAGCCCAAGGTAATCCCAGTTCTTCTTTGGATACCAGTTCAAATTGTCATTAGATTATTGTACTTGCATGTTGTGTCATGTCTCTGAATGGATTATGTTGCAAGACCCCCTATGTTGTCCATGTGTTGTAATGATCCGAATTTTTTAGGCGAGGTAATCCTCAGTACTTGTATGATTGACATAAGGTGAACTGTTTTTCGTGTGAGCATATTGTATTGGATGAAATAAATGTTTGACTCAGAGTGTATCTAACCTACTGAATTCGAAGATCACGACATTTCTAAATCATAATCATATATAAAGGTGGAATAAATCTTTGTTGTGGTTTTGAAGAAATAAATAACAAAACTATAATTATCTGTGGATATTCGTAATCGAATACAAATTGGATTTGAATTTTGTTTGCCAGGTCCCAGGGCAAACGTGAATGCTAATTCTCCCAAGTTTTGAACGAAGCGGCTAAACAGCCACTATAATTTGTGGGCTGCCCGAAGCAAGTGTTTGCGAGATGGAAATTACTGTCTATCCCTGACGCTTGACATCCTTATCGACCGGATTTACACTGATGTCGATAGGGGTAGACTAGTAACTTCAATCAGACATGACACGACGGCCTCTGAGCCCATTCAGACACGGTGGGTGCCGAACGTGGGCGGCAAAACACATTTGATTCAAGCTCGTCCGAAAGACATGTGTCTCTTCCTCCATTTCCCCATTCATACATGGTGGACGGAAAAAAAACTCTCCTCGTCCGAAATCGATGTAGGCTAATATTTTAAATACGGACACATGTGTAACTTCCATCAGACGTGACACAACTGCCCTACCTGTCAGCCCCGTTCATACACCATGGGCGCCAACCGTGGGCGGCAAAACACCCTCTCCTTGCCCGAAATAGTTACCGGCAAATATTTGGGAGATGCGAGATTACCGCCCTATCCCCAACTGACGCGATGTCTGAAATTTTAAACGGGGGATAAGTTCGTAACTTTCCCCCATTTCAGAGAAGCGCCTCCCAAAGTTTGAGATCCCCCCCTCCCCTCCATTTCCCCATTCATACACCGTCGGCGGCACGACAACCTCCGCACTGCGGCCAGCCTCCTCCGTCCGCCACCCCATCCTCCACCTTGCCGGAGCCGCTACCCCTACCCCATCGTCCACTGCAAGAGATGGACGTCTCTCATCCACGGTGCTGGACCAGGATTCTTTCATCGCCTCCTCTCGCTTCATCGACGCCGTCGTCCACCTTGTCGGTGCCGCTCCTACGACCGCCTCGTCCACGGCAACAGGATATATCCCCCAACCCGGCCGTCTGCCATCTAAAGTCTTTTTCCCCGCCGCCGACAGCCATCGCACCCGCAGCACCCTCAATGTATCAGCATGGGTCTACATGGTGTCGCAAGAGAGGTGATACTCTTCCATATGTGCTTAAGTTATTGATCTCACCCGGAAAATAGATCGTAATTTGTTTACTGTACTTTTCTTGTCCGTACCAAATCGTAGTGGGTAGTTGAAAGCAAACATTGGTTGCGAAGTAGCTTTGTCCGGTTTGCACCTTCAGATCCGCCATGGCACGGGCAATATACTCATAAAGCTTATGGTTTCCCCCATTTATATTCACTACCATCATCGTAGGTGCTTCGTGTCGTGCTAGCACTGCTCTTCAAGACCTCAACCCAAAGCTTACGTGTTGAAATACGAATCTGATATGATGCTCATATCACTAAAACAGAGAACGTTTAATTGGTCACCTAATGTTCCTATATTCGTTTCGAAAAGCATGTGCGCCACCCACTAGTCCAGCTAGTTCCACTTTCCTAATTTTTCTCTTGATGCTTAGGATTTCCCCCTTTTATCTACTCTACTATGATCTGCGTAGGTGCTTTCTGTCATACTAGCATTACTCCACCCTTCAAGCTAAACAACACAACACTCATAATTCGAAAGCTTAGTTGTTCAAATATGATTGTGATATGATACTGATAGTAGTTAACCGACACATTTAATTGGTTAGCTAAAGGTTCCACTTGAGTTTCCAAATGCATGTCGCGACATATAGAGAGACAGCATAATTGCATTTGTTTGTCACTTGTTGATCGTACTTTCTTGTCCATACAAAATCTTAGTTGTTATTTTAAAGCAAACATCGGTTGCTAACTACCCTTTGTGCGGTTTGCAGCTTCAGATCTGCCATCCCACTGCCACGGTCAACACTGTACTCATCATGCTTATGTTTTCCCCATTTTATGATGACCACAATCAGCCTACGTGGTTCGTGTCATAATAGCACTGCTCCACCCATCGAGCTAAACAAGCTTAGTTGTACAAATTCATATCTGATATTAGTAAAACTGAGAGATGTTTAATTGGTTAGCTAAATGTTCCTACTTTAGTTTCGAAATGCATGTGAGCCACATATGGAGAGACCAGAAAGAATAGTATTTCTCTGTGCGCTCTGGTTCATCATGGGTGGCCAACCGACATTGTAATGAAAGACTTGTAATATCTTCAATCTGCTCGCTCTTCTGCTCTTCTTTAAGACGATACTCTTCTCTTGCGGTCGACTGGTCAGGTCGAGTTGTTCTCCCTTAGTATATTTTGAATCTGTCAGGTCAGGTCGACTTGTTCTTCTTTACTATATGTTGAAACTATCATCTGCGAAGTGTCATCACTTCTGGAGCTCTCATATTTTGAGTAGTAGGCCACATTATATTAATGCACACAACAAATTACAGCATGCATGGCATCTTTTAAAAAAAATTGCAGAGATAGCACAAAGGGGTTTACATGGAGGCGGTATTGGATTAGAATCACTTCTGCTTTACAAAGAAAATCTCACTTGTTTTTATGTTTTCATGCATGTCAGATATTGAACATTATCAAAATGAATATGAGAATGGGCGCACGAGAGGAATATTGCGGAACGATCCACTGGCTAACAAACTTGGCATGGTGGAGGATGGCCTATCTTATTCACCCATCAAGGTGCTTGCTCTAACTTTGCAAAATTGTATTGGTCGCACATATTTTGCATCTGACCTCTTGCATTACTTCTACTTTGTTACACCATCTGCTTAGTTTAAGCATCATATATGAGTATATGCCATACCTATCCATTTTCTGTACCTATTCCATGTGTCGTCACACTATGTTTTTCCAGTCAAATATTGTTCTTTCGTAATAGATGTCCAAAAGGAAGAGGGTGAGTGCAGATCGTCAAGGAGTACAAACTAGGTATTTGAAAAAGGTAGTGATACCTGTTAAATCAGATAGATCAGCAGCCACAGAAAACACAGTCCCTACTGTACCACAATTTACCCCTACTCCAGTGGCCAAACCCCTATTAGAACTGCTGGGAGCCCAGCGTCAGGTACTGTCTATGATATCAATTCAAAATTTGAACTCCTAAATTTCTGCTTGTGCCTTACCTTCTCTCTTGTATGAAAACTAATTTCAGATGAATCTCCTTGCTCAAAGGATCATACGTCTCAAAACAATAATGGGCTTTGCATTGCTCTTGTCAGTACCTCTCTCCCTTTTGCCTTGTAACGATGTACTTAATTAATTGCTATTTGATTATGTATCATTTGTCTGCACCTGAGCTTCATTATCCTCTGTTTCTTCTAATATTATTTGATCTATATTTACTCTTTGCAAAATGTAGAATAATGGCAATGCTTATAAAGAATTTTATTTGGGGAATTTATTGAATTATCCTTCCATCAACATGGAGAAGGGCTTTGTCCAGCCCGTGTTAATATGTAATGTAAGTTCATCCTTCTCAAGCCTTCAAACTTTGTTCTAGTATAGATTTGGATAGGCATCATTTCCTCCACTGCTGTTTGCTTTGCTGTTTACATCTGATTGGATGTTTGCAACAACTACCAGTTTCAAATTGTAGTTGTAAAAACATGTTCCTTATGCAGAACAGATCCATTTATTTGCTTATATAATTGTGAAACCTGTTACGTGTCTTCTTGTTTCTCTTTCAGACTCGTATCTCTTACGCCAGGCAGAACTTTAGGGAAGATAGTGAGCCAAACCATCTTGAGGACAGTGAGATGACCCCAAGGTCCTGTCTTGATGAAGGCAGTGAGTTGAAGCTACTCACCAATAGGTGTGAGACAACCTTTGCGCAGTCACTGCCTCAATCAGTTCGACTTCTTCAGTCTCAACTTAAAGCGGAAAGGCTTGCTTCAGCTCAGCTCCGACTTGAAGTCAAAGATGCAATGAAGATGTCAGAGGACTGCCGTGCGCACCATCATGCCTTAAATCTAGTGTTGATGCATCTATCGTTGACACAACTGAGGTGTACTCAGCTTCTTCAGCTATTTGGGGGGGCGACCTGGCCAGGCCTAGTGCCTTCTGAAGTGCTCTCAGTTTTGTATATTCTTTTGTTGGCGCGTTTATTTGCACTGGTGGCGAACTTTGATGCCCAGTGGATGTAATATGTGTGATAGCCGTGATAGCCTAGCGTAAGTTGCTTGCTTATTTATTTCCTTGTTGTCTTGTTTATTTGTTTGCTAGTGGCTGCAATAACCTATTTTTTAAAACCAGGCCACAATAACCATGGGATAATATTTACTGTAGTGACACTGGGCCTCCTACGGGTCGTAGAAACAGTGGACCTTCTACGGGCCGTAGAAACGATGGGCCTTCTACAGGCCGTATCATCAATAGGCCTTATACAGGCAGTATGATCGATTGGCCAAACATGGACCAATAACAGGCCGCATTATGGCTGTAAACGGGCTAGAGTTGGAATCGTCCGATCATGGGTCGACCATAATGGGCCATCGTTAATAGGCCGTATTTGATGACGCTATGAAAACGGCCCAACGTATTAACGGACCACAAACGGTCCGACTGTAACCATGGGCTGAATTTGGCCCACAAGCAGAAAATGACAGTAACAAGCCGTAAGTAAACGAATGTTGGAAATGAGCCCAAGAATAAATGGGCTCTGAAAAGGCCGAAAGATAACATGGGCTGGAAACGGCCCAACGGAATAACGGGCCGTTAATGGGTATAAAGTGATACACTATTCATTACGGGCCAGTTTCACCACGGGGCGTTAATGGGTGTAAAGTGATACACTGTTCATTACGGGCTAGTTTCACCACGGGCCGTTAATAGGCCAAGAGTTGCATAGGGCCTCATATGGGCCAAAAGACGTCATGAGCCATACATGGGCCAGAAGTGAAAACGGGCTGGAATCATATTGGATGGCCCAGATGACGCTACTGGACCTAATTCGGATAGGGCGTAATGGGCCTTGGGTTAGCGGGCTGTAAATGGGCTATATGCGAACAGGCCGTTAACAGGCTTTACATGGGCCGGCCCGCCACATTTTGACCAAGTTAAACGGGCCGGCCTTTTCACAGGAATGTGCCTCTGTTGGGCCGTGCCACGTGTCGACGTATCATAGGCGCCTTCTGTCCAATGAGTGGATGACATCTGTCCCAACGATGAGCCGACACGTATTTCCTCCAGCCAATGATGATTTTACACGTGGAAAATCCCTATTGGTCGGGGCTGTTAACGGGTTATCGGATCCAAAACCCGACCCGATAACTTAACGGCGTTCTGTTACGGTGTATGCCACGTGTCGGTCACTCTTGACGAAAGCACTTCTGTGACGCGCGATTTATCGTCATGGAAGTGGACACTTCCGTGATGATAATTTTGGTAATGTCATGGAACACTTCTACGACAGCACAAGTATGACTATCTTAATTCTGTCATAAATTTATCATAAATGTACATACATGACAAAAAACACGATCTACTGTGACAAACACGTATCATCACAGAAGTGTATTTTTTGTAGTGGATCTTTTGACGATGCACAGCCATCGAGCGGCCCGGGTGTGCACCCTGACTATCCGCCCGAGGTGCGTGCTTCTGGCCTAGCGCCGACCGTGGCGGCGGATTCAGGCTAGTTTGGTTGGATGCCTGGGCTCCATGCCTGGGTAAAACTAGAGCCTGGTGTGCGCCTGAAAAACTCCAAAGAAACCGCCTGGTCAGGCTAGCCAGCATGTGACTTGTTTGGTATGTGTCCACGGCCTGACTTGCTATTATCAGCTAATAAACAACTACTAGCCTGTGGCCCCACTAAACTACATGCAAGAGAAGGTGAGATTAGCATCCAGGCACGGCCCAGGCTACCGATTCCCAACGCCTGGGCCAGGCTAACACACGCACCTGGTGATTCAACCAGGCTAATGGTCATGCAAGACACTCCGGGCCAGGCTAGTAGTTGAATTCCCAGGATAGCAACCAAACATACTCCAGGCTAGTCTCAGGCACGCTCCAGGCCAGGTAAATTTTAGCCAGGTCTCCAACCAAACTAGCCCTCAAGTCAGTGAAAGAGGAGATGAGTAAGGGCGGCGAGGCGCCGTTTGACGCCTTCAACCACGTCGCCGCCACCTATAAGGTATGTGCTTGTGTACTTCTGAGTTTCTCGACTAATTGATGAACATGGTACAATTTTTTTAGGAACTTTTGTTGTGTTGAGTTTTATGTACGAGACAAGTATGTGTCATGAACTAACTTCAGATTTTTGGTTTAGAATGTCGGGCATAACTATCCATGGTATATACACAGGCAGTGGCTCTGTCCGGCACGGTATGGCATATGCGGTCGTCCGTGTTGTGTGCTCTCGACTGTGATGCGTGTGGCGTGCGTGCGAAATGTGCGCCGTCAGTTGATGGAATATGGTCCATTGATGTTGACAAATTTGATTGCAGCTAGGACTGGCAAAGTAAGTGCAGTGCTCACCATTGCACGTATATTCAGGGCAAAATCAAACTTCAGTCAGAAGAAGATGACCAGGCAGGAGCTATATCCCTCTTGAAAGTTCAGGTATCTTCCTCTTGCATGTTGGTATTGCTCTTTTTATTTCCATTGAAGCGTGGTTGTCATGATATATCCTGGAGAGAAGTGATTGCCTTGTACCTAGGACGACGGGTGTTCACTTCTTTATTGCTAATGGATAAAATCATCCATCATGAATTTTCCATCTGAGTGACAACGCTAGACAAGAGGAAGGTCTGGTAACTCTCATTCAATCCCTTTGGCCGTTTTCGGATTTCATAACCGTCGACGTTACTTGGGTTATGGGTTTGAGAGGCTATTTCATTTGCGGTCTGAGATGGAACATCTAGAGTAGGTCCCCGTGTTGGTTTGGTAGCCGCGATTGGGGTTGGATGGATTGCTGTCTCAAATTTGTTCGTTGTTGCGTAGTAATTTGTACAACACAACTATGACGGTGCCTTTCTGTTTGGTAATAGATGGAATTTTTTGTGCATTTCTCTTTGGTTAGATGAATAGATTGATTGTGATGACTTGTCGGCAATGCATGGCAAGGACAACAAAGCTGCTCCATCTGATAAATAAGAGTTAGAAGACGTAGCTGCCGTCGCATAAGAACCCGTCTCTACTGAAGTACCAGATGCGTAAGTAGTCTGATGCTTGTCATTTCAGTTAATACTCTGTCATGTTTTACTTGTCTGATAGTGATTATACTATGCCAAGATAGCAACGCTATAAGTTACTCAACATGTTTGTTAAAGTTCAAATATGTAGAAACTAGAAAGGATGGTGCTTTGTTCTTATCTAACTGTTGTTTTCTCATTGTTTCTTTTAGATCCTGACTTTTATTGATGGGAAGAGTTTAAGTGTGGGATTTATGTTACCAAGTCCATTTGATCTACTGTTCGGCGCTGATTCAAATGCTCTTGATTTGGCTCTCCATTTGTTATTTGCATTATGTACCGCATGCTAATGAAAGGTAAGCTCGACAAACAAATTAGTGTAGATCCCTGTTTTCTGGGTAATTGGTATCATTTTGTGAGTCATTTGCCTTTCAGAGTTAGTGTGATGTACATTGTTACTGTTTCAGTTTTTGTAACTTACAGAAGAGACGAGTAAGGCTGGTAATTAAGAGCTTCCTGCAAAGAACTAGCGTTTTAAGTTGGAGAGGGATGCCTACACGCCTTAATTAATAATAGCAACATTTGCAAGGATGCGAAGGATTGTTTTCTATGTTGTTCCCTTTCTTGCTTTACACAAATAACAATCTGGTGGTTCTCTTGTGGAGGGAAAACTCTACATGGTACGTAAGGCGAGGTCTGGGCATACAAGCTGTCATTCTATTTGTTTGTAGAAGTTATTCAGTTGAAAAACTTTTATGCTTGCGGTTGGCACATCTCCTATCATCATCTTAAGAAGGTATTTACTACAACTAGAACTTATTATAAATATTTTCTTAGAGGTTGAAACGTCTATGCACATCAACTTAAAAAGATTCTAGATGCATCTCTTTTAGTTTTGATTCTGCCAGCTTTCAGGGAAATAAACATTTTTTCTTAGAGGTTGATACTTTATTTTACATGTGTGGTTAGAACTTAGAACTAACGATTCAATATTTTTTTTCTTTTTTTCTTTTCGAAAAGGGGGGATCCGCGACGATTCAAGATAGTACCAATGCTGAGTGAATTAGTTTCTTATTTTACCCCATCGATTTGCAGGTCACTAAACAGAAGCCTGTTGAGGTTTTCTCAAACTACGGTCAAGTATGCTCTTAGACTCCTTGATATTTAATATTGGTTGTGATAAGTTCGTGTGTGTTTTTATATATCTTGAAATAAAATAAACAAGTTGTTTTTTAATGACTAAAAATGGTGTAAGTGGAATTCATCATCTTAAAAAGTATCTAGGATAATTCATATATGTTAGATATCTTGAATCCAGTAAGAGCTAAAACTCATTATGTTCTTTGTTGTAGTATATTGGATTGGTCAGGGTGCCGTTTTGTTCGAAAGAGTGGATTGGTGGGGATATTTTGTTTTATGAAGGCCACGTTGATCAAAATCACATGGTCTTTTTTATATTGTGAGAAGAAAAGGACACCGGAACGGCTGATTGGCCATACAACATTTTTATCTTTTCTGCATATTTCACTCTTCATGCATTTCTGCAGGTTCATTTGGTATTGTTCTCCAGGTTAGTTGCAACAACTTTAGGCTGGTCTATGTTTATTTTGGCAGCCAATCTCTTATTGCCTTGCATGAATCTACTCAAAGCTTTCTATGTATTTTTGTCTTGAAAAGCCTATCTATACATCTAGGATATTCTATATAGCCATAATAGAATTTTCTTGTGACTATCTATGTACCAATGTTGTGTCTACATAAACCTTGGTGTCTGATAAAACCTTACTGTAACTGTTTTGCAGGCTAAATGTTTGCAGATAGGGGAAACTGTTGTTATTAAGATGGTTTTTTAGGATAGTCACTACAAGAACCGTGAGCTTCAGACCAAATGCCTACTTGACCACCCAAATGTCGTAGGTCTAAAGCATGGTTTATTTTCCAAAACTGAGAAGGATGAGCTCTTTCTGTACTTGGTTCTTGAGTATGTACATCACATTGTCGCGCTGCATCCTTAACTCTCGCCCGAGCGGTGGCGCTGTCGCAACCTTTGCAAATACTTTGATAACTAGGTGGTGATCAATTGCCGATGGTTCTCCGTAGTGGCTTGGTGGTGGGAAGGAATAGGACGGTGGAGGCAAGGCAGAGAGTGTGTGCTTCCCGCACTCGTCAGACATCCGTGATGCATTTAATATGTTAGCAGGTTTACGCTGCGCTCATGACCATCATATGTTTGTTAAAATGCATTTCCTTGTCAGTTTTGTATGTTTAATTTTTTGAGTTGTAGTTACTACACAAAAGTTATAAACTGAGATGTGGAGATTACAATATTGACCTAGGTTCACTTTAGTCTATTACGTGATCTGACATTGTTGTCCATGATTTCCCTCATTTCTTTGTTTTGGCACATGGTCATTAACTAGATTATAGTCTAATTCAGGTTTTTTGTGCATTTAGTTCTAGATTGTTTTGATCTGAGTAAGCGACGCCTAGCTGTTCATTGATTTGTTGGCATTGTTTATTATCTCGATCCATGCCTGATACTGAATCTGAACGTTTCCATCTCCAGTACCACAACACGACATTGGTAGTGGCATCTTAGGGAAGAAGGGGATGACAATGGCTTAGAGAGGAAGATCACAATGACAACTTGCAGCGTAATAGGCTGACAATGCCATCGTGGATACTCTCCTGCACTAGCTATTCAGGTATATTTATCTTCTAAATATGAAGTTCCATAGAATTATGGGCTTGGTGTTGCATGGTTGATAGAACCACTTATCATTATAGTTGCATCACAGTTGTGAGTTGGACTGTTAAACAACCATATGTGTCAACTATGTTTGGGCGCATCTTGTACGTATCTTGTCTATCTTGGTAGGAGTTGTGTTCGGTTAGGATAGGAGGCTTATCTCTTGTCCATAACTCTATATCTAGCTAGCTTGATCCCCAAGTTGTAACCTCCTACGAGATCTGAACTGTATGCGCTATCAGGGACTCGCGCCCCTGCCTATAACATGTATGGCGTCCCCTCTCAATGAGGTAAGACGTTTTCCGCTTCGCACATGGTAGTCAGAGCCTTTCCTTTTCCCATCTAGAGCTTCTATCGAACCCATCCAGCCAAGCCATGTCTTCCTCCGGCTCCTCCTCGCCTAACCTCAACAATCAGGTTACAGAGAAGTTATCACGCATGAACTACGTGATGTGGCGCACGCAGATCACCCCTCAGCTGCACGGTGCCGGCGTCTTCGACTACATCGACGGCACCAACCCGGAGCCGGCCAAGCTCCTCGTCACCACCAAGGATGGCAAGGAGACTTCATCGCCCAACCCTCTCCACCCTATATGGGTACGGGAGGATCAACAGGTCCTTGGCTACCTGCTGAATAACCTCACAAAAGAGGTCCTGGTCACGGTGACCACGGTCACCACGGCGGACGCGCTCTGGACGACGCTCGCGGCCATGTTCTTGTCGCAATCGGCGAGTCGCATCAACAACATCCGCACCTTCCTCATCAATGTGTAGAAGGGAAACCTCTCGGTGGCCTCCTACTTCGCCGCCATGCGTGGCTATGCCGATGAGCTGGCCGCGGCGGGCAAGCCGATCCAGGATGATGAGCTCATCTCGTACATCATCCATGGGTTGGAGGCGGACTATCAACCTATGGTGTCGGCTCTCGATGCCCGAGTCACTCCTGCGACCCTCGACGAGCTCTTCGCCATGCTGTCCAACTTCGACCAGTGCATGGCCCAATTCCAAGGATCCGGCAGCTTCAAATCGTCTGCAAACATGGCGTCGCGCGGTCGGGGTGGCGGATCCCGCTCGCGTGGCCCTCCTCGCTACAAGGGGGCGATCTGGCGGCGGCAGCAATGACCGCGACCACTCTCCTCCACGCTGGGGCGGCCGAGGCCACGGGCGCGAGCGCGGTGGTGGACACAGGACGCGTCCAGAAACTCCGAGGTGCCAGATCTGCGGGAAGCCCGGCCACACCGCCAAAGATTGCTGGTACATGTACGATGATGATGCTGATTCTCAAGATGATGACAAGGTAGCTGCTTCCGCTGATGGTTCCTACGGTGTTGACACCAATTGGTACGTCGATAGCGGAGCCACAAACCACATCACAAATGAGCTTGAGAAGGTCACCATGAAAGAAAAATACCGCGGCAAAGATCAAATTCATACTGCCAGCGGAGAAGGTATGGGTATAAGTCACATTGGTCACTATATTTCGTACCCCTAGTCGCAACCTCACATTAAGAAAATCTTGCATGTTCCTAGTGCCCACAAAAATCTTCTTTCAGTCCATAGAATTGCCTTTGATAATAATGTCTTTCTCGAATTTCATCCTTTTTCTTTTTGATCAAGGATCGGGCAACGAGGACAATTCTCTATCAAGGTAGATGTGTTCGAGGGCTCTACCCGTTGATTCCGGAGTTTAGAAGATTCAATAAACAAGCTTGTGGTGCAATCAAGCTTTCGTCTACACGATGGCATGATCGTTTAGGACATGCCTCTTTTTCTTTAGTAGAAAAGTTGCTTAGGAAAAATAAGCTCCCATTTGTTGGTGAGCGTCATGCTGAAACTATTTGTGATTCATGTCAACATGCTAAAAGTCATCAATTGCCGTATCCTATCTCCACTAGCATTTCTACCAAACCACCGCAACCCATCTTTTCCGATGTTTGGGGTCCAGCCCCTACCTCTGTTGGTAGACATACTTATTACGTCAGTTTCATTGATGACTATAGTAAATTCTCTTGGATTTATCTCCTCAAACGGAGATCCGATGTGTTTCAAGTTTTCCAAAACTTTCAAGCACTTGTTGAACGAAAGTTTGATAGCAAAATCATTGCTGTCCAATCGGACTGGGGAGGGGAATACGAAAAGTTAAATTCCTTCTTCCAAAGTCTTGGCATTTCGCACCACGTGTCATGCCCGCACGCTCACCAACAAAATGGTTCCGCCGAACGCAAGCGTAAGCACATTGTCGAGGTTGATCTTGCCCTTTTGGCGGGCGCATCCATGCCTCTCAAGTTTTGGGACGAAGCCTTTCTCACTGCCGTTCACATCATCAACATGCTACCTAGTCATGTCATTCACAATGAAACTCCAGTAGAACGACTTCTTCACACTAAACCAGACTATAAGTCTCTCCGTGTTTTTGGGTGTGCATGTTGGCCCAACCTTCGTCCCTACAACAATCGCAAACTCATGTTTCGTTCAAAACAGTGTGTTTTCCTAGGGTATAGTGCACAACATAAAGGGTCAAGTGTTTAGATGTCTCCACTGGCCGTGTCTACATCTCACATGATGTCGTCTTTGATGAAACCAAATTTCCGTTCGCCGATCTTTATCCCAATGCTGGTGCCCTCCTTCACAAAGAAATACTTCTTTTGCCCTCTCATCTCACTAGTTTTGACCAAGGGGGACCTAATATTGATGACCTATTGACTAACCCATCTAATGATGTGCCTGAGTTTTGTGTTCATGCAACAGAAGAAAACAGTGTGGAAACTGCAGAAGAAAATCGTGTGGAAACTGCAGAAAAGGTGGCTCAAATTGAGCCATATTCCATGTGCTTCCCCGGGGGAGACAAATCCGCCTCGGGATCTGTCCAGCTGCAGCAGATTGGATCCTCCTCGGGATCGTTTCCTGCGAACGAGGCAGGTGCAGGCGCCTCGGGATCTCCGCCCGCTGACGGGGCAGCCACAGGCGCGGGGGCAGCAGCAGGCGCGGGCGCGCGCTCCGCGCTTTCCCCAAACCCACGCACTCGCCTCATGGGGAACACGCGCACTCAGGCGGTTGCGGCCCCGCACCAGTCGCCATCAGCTTGCGGTACGAGGTACGCCACCAACCCGGTGACATACACGTGGCATGGTGGCACACGACGCGGAGAGGGACCGACCGGCGCTGAGATCCAAGTGGATGCGCCATCATCATCCAATGATGAGCTGCATGCACATGCACATGCACCGGCGGGATCCTCTGCGGCTAATTCACGTGCTCCACTTCAACAATCAGCCGCAGAAAATCTAGCAGCATCTTCCTTGGGATCTAATGTGGTCACACATACGCAGTCTCCAGGATCCTCTGTGGCCACTAATCCTGATATTTCGCAACCGCGATGCACACGACTGCAATAAGGGGTAATCCAACCTATTAATTACAAGCATATAACAAAGTATGGTATGGTTTGTTCCACAGGTGAACCAGATGAGCCTAACACCCTTTGAAGCAGCACTGTGTGATGAGAAGTGGAAGAAAGCTATGCATGAAGAATACATGGCATTGATGAGAAACAAAACATGGCACTTGGTTCCCCCAAAGCAAGGTAAAAATTTGATTGATTGCAAGTGGGTTTTCAGGATTAAGAGGAGAGCTGATGGAACCATTGATTGTTATAAGGCTAGACTGGTTGCAAAAGGTTTCAAACAGAGATATGGCATAGACTACGAGGACACCTTCAGTCCAGTAGTAAAGGCGGCCACTATTCGCCTTGTCTTATCTATTGCTGTCCCTAGAGGATGGAGTCTCAGACAGCTCGACGTTCAGAACGTGTTTCTCCATGGTGTTCTGGAAGAGGGAGTGTACATGAAACAACCTCCTGGGTTTGAGAGTAAGAATGCTCCATCTTATGTGTGCAAGCTTGATAAGCGCTATATGGATTAAAGCAAGCCCCAAGGGCGTGGTATGCTCGTCTCTGTCACAAAATGCAAGGACTTGGTTTTGTTCCGTCTAAGTCTGACACGTCATTGTTCATCTACAATAAGTCCAACACATGTATATTTGTTCTTATATATGTTGATGATATAATTGTGACTAGCTCATTTGACGAAGCAATCACAGGACTTCTTAAGGACTTGAGTGCAGATTTTGCCCTAAAGGATCTTGGTGCCTTGCATTACTTTCTTGGGATTGCGGTGAAAAAGCACAAAGATGGACTTGTTCTCTCTCAAGAAAAGTATGCCACTGACTTGGTAAAGAAAGCTGGGTTACAAGGATGCAAACCCTCTCTTACTCCATTATCCAGCTCAGAAAAATTATCCCTTGCATAAGGTGAGCCCTTGAGTAAAGAAGACAACACAAAATACAGGAATCTGGTAGGAGCCCTTCAGTATCTCACACTTACCAGGCCTGATATTTCTTTTGCTGTTAACAAAGTCTGCCAGTTTCTTCATGCACCAACCAATGTTCATCTGACAGCTGCAAAATGCATAGTTCGATATGTTAAGCACACTCTGAACTTAGGACTGAACTTCAGCAAATCACCGTTTACTCTAGTCAGTGAATTCTCTGACTCTGATTGGGCAGGTTGTCTTGATGACCGACGCCCCATAGGTGGTTTTGCAGTATTCTTTGGACCTAACTTGATCTCATGGTGTGCACGCAAACAGGAAACTGTGTCCAGGTCCAGCATAGAGGCAAAATACAAGGCATTGGCAAATGCCACAGCTGAGATAATATGGGTTCAGTCCATGCTGAAGGAACTTGGCATACAAAGTAAACAGTTGGAATGTTATACACTAGATCATCATTACACATCATATTTAGTGCATTTTGGTTGATCCTAGAAATTTCACGCAACTCAAGGACCCTCGGAGAGAGTTGGGGATTTCATTATTTTCATATTTGAGTTGTCTCAAATTTGAAAATAGGATCATTTGATTTTATTTATTTTATCTTCAATTATTTCTATTACAAAATTATGAGAGAGGGAATAAAATGACTTTCCCAAAATAAAGAAATATTGAGGATTTAATAAAAAATCATTTAAGATTTTTTTGGTTTTATTTGCTATTTTATTTGAATTTAGGAAAAATGCACGTTTTTAAAAATTGCATTTAGGCCCCAAATAAATGTTCATCCTGTGCGGCTTGATTTTAGAAGCCGAGGAAAATTTATTTCGGGACTTTTGGAGTCCGTTTAGTAGTCTTTTTGTTTTTTTCGAGCGTAAATATTTAAAAAAATGTCCGAACTGACCTACGGGCCGTGCTAGGCCCGGAATCCTTCGGCCTCAGCCTTTATAAGCCGTCGACCCACCCCGGGCCGAAACCCTAGTCGCTGCCTGCCTCGAGCCCCGCGCCCACGCCGCCTCCGCCTTTAGCCGCCGCCGCCGTGCCCGACACCGCCACCCCGCGCCCGACGCCGCCGCCCTCGCCGCCGCCCCGCACCGCCCCGCCGGACCCCGCCGTCGCCCGTCTCTTCGCCGAGGTTGACCTGCCGGTTTTCGTTCGTTTTTTTTTAGTTTCCGTTTTTTTCTTTAGATCGTTTTTTTTCGGTTTAGGCTAATTAGCGAGCGTTCGCTCGTTTGTTCGTTTTAACGAACGCGTTCTTCGTTTAGATCCAGTTAACGAACGTTCGTTCGTTAAACTGTTTATCGTTTTTCTTTTTCTCGGATTAAATCCGCGATTTTTCTGATCGCGATTTCTGATCCGATTTTCGTTTTAGTTTAACTTTTCGCTCGTTTATCGGAATCAGGCGATTCAAGCGCCTGGAGGTTCATCTCGAAACCCTCTTTCCGTTTAGCCAACTTAAACAAGTTTTTGCCACTGTAAAAATTGCCCTAGATCCAGAATAGTAAATGAAGCCTGTTTCTTTTGCCGTTTGTCTTCCGTTGCTTCGTTCGATTTGATTCTTTTTGCCAACCAGAGTTCTTAAGTTGAACTTTCTGGTTAGATCGCTTATTTGAGTTTTACCTGTGCATTAGTTGAGTACTTATTGTATGTTTGTTTGTTTGCCATAGAGTACCCGGAGTGCGCCGCTTGCTACTTCGAATCGCTAGGTTTCCCGGACCATCAGCAAGGCAAGTAACACTTTGATCATGTTTTTCCCTCTACCCAGTTTTATTGCATTAGATCAATCCTTACACATTTCATGATTAGGATCTAATTAAATTGTGGGTTTGGGTAGTAGTTGAGGTAGTACATATTACCTGTTATTATCAAACCTTTGGGAGTTACTTCTACGTTTGCTTATTATGCCATGCTATGCTAGTAGACGTGGATTGGGTGAGTGTATCCATGACAGATGTGAGATTGTTAGTTAATGGTTTATCTAAGGTGGCAACTTAAATACACATCTGGGTGGATTGAGGCACCTGGGTATTCCAGTGATTGCCTGTTTTTCTTTGTGGACCGCCACCCAGGCTCAAAGGGATCATGAGATTATTCATACTAGAAACTTCCGTGTGCAGCCACAAGCTATTATGCGCTCTAGCATAGTTGACTAAGTTGTGCGAACTCTTACAGTGGTAGACTAGAAGATGTAGGGGATGTAGGTTGGTACGGTCTACCCGTTCGTAAGGTGCTAGGGCTTCTGAAAGACTATGTCTCGGTCATCCGTTTCTCAAACACCATGTAGTGCGAGAAATCCAACGGAGGAGATCGAGTCTTGTGGGGAAAAGTGCGCAAACCTCTGCAGAGTATATAAACTAATCATGGTTAGCCGTGTCCCCGGTTATGGACATCTTGAGTATCTAGTACTTGGATTATCATGTGAATCTCAACATGTTACTCTAAATTAATTTTTGATGGGTTTGTTAAATGATGATGCTTAATTGGGATTGAGAATTCTGTCAACCATTCTCAATGTTTAACGACCACCATGATAGTTAAATAAATTTATTCCTTTGTAGTAGGGAAAAATTGGCTTTACGCAAAACTGTAACCATAGAGCTTTCCACCAGCCAAATATGCATATAGAATAGCTGTTTCATTCCATTACTCTCTATGTGTTACTTTGCCAGCATATTCCATGTGCTGACCCATTTCGGGCTGCAACGTTAATGTTGCAGACTTTTCAGACGACGATTAAGGAGTTTTAGGTCGTGGTTCTATACTCAGTGATGCCGTTGGAGTTGATGGACTCACTTATCTTCCAAGCCTTCCGCTGTTATCATTATTAGATGGCCTTACACCATATTTATTGTAATAAGTTCTCTTTTGAGACACTCGATGTAATAAGT
The DNA here is from genome assembly GCF_003073215.2 of Triticum urartu. NCBI lineage: Eukaryota > Viridiplantae > Streptophyta > Magnoliopsida > Poales > Poaceae > Triticum > Triticum urartu. The sequence continues at coordinate 96,613,042 of NC_053024.1, forward strand.
GTGTGATTGCTACTCTATTATAAATCCTTCAAGTACTGTGTGGTGTCAGCATTACTGATCCAGGGATGACACCTGAGCATAGAGATCGGACCGTTTGAGGTCTGGTCGCTACAAGATGGTATCAGAGCACACGCTGACTGTAGGACATGACCACTAAGCTAAAGACCTAGATCACTACTCCCTCTCCTCTCTTTTCTGACTTCTCATCTTTTATACTCTTTTAGGATGGCGGATGCAAGGAACAAGTTCACTCAACCGGATGAAGATACACCCTTTGAACGTCACTTGAAGGAAGTCACTAGATACCTGAACATAGGAGTACCAAGCTTCACCGGAACCTACAACGCCACTTTACCTGAAGAGGAGCGCTGGATGATTCAAGTTCAAGTTCCAGGAAGGACGTTCATGCCAGTCACTGAGCCCATAGAGTTTTCTTTTGATGCACCAACTTGGAGTCTAGGAAAGAGCATGGCAGCTCACATCGCCATGGGACATATTGGAGGAGTCTACCGCAATGATCTCAAGGATACTATCTACCAGATTTGTGGGTGCCGAGATGAGCACTGGGAGATGATCAGCACTAGAAGGGATAGATCAGTTGCAGCTTTTATCCAGGAGTTAAACCAGCACATTCGACGTCAGGAGAACCAGATGTGCGCCGACATGATAGACCTGAAGAAGGCAAAGACAAGAATCAAGGAACTGGAGGAAGAACTCAAGGCTACACGTGAAGATTATGAAGAGGAAATTGAAGTATTAGTGGAGAAGAATGACGATCTGATCAAGAAGATCGGAATATTTACGGGAGGCCCTACACCGGTAGAAGAAGACGAAGAACCCAAGGAGATTCGCCCGGAAGACTACATCATTATCGACGACACCAACTCGGATCTAGATGATAGCGATGATGACTATGTTGATGAAGCTGGAGCAGATATCATGGAGTCTGCCACCGAAGAATATTTCTAGTAGACCACCTCATCAGTAGTAGTAGTAGTCCACCATGTAAATATAGTAGTCCGATCACTTTTGCGATAGTTAGATCGTTTGTATGCCCTTGTTTGATTGTTTGAATGCAGTGAATTGTTTGTTTTGCCTCATATGCATATGGGTAGTGTTTTCTCTATAGACCCCTCTCTATTCTTAAATCTCATCTTTTCTAAACCCTCAGATGCCTCCGAGACGTGACCCCGGATTTACCTTCCCACCGGAGCTCACCTAGTTGATCCAGCAGCAGAACACATTGATGCAGTTGCTAGTTCAGAATCAGAATCAGGGGAACAACAACAACAACCCACCACCACCACCACCACCTGTTGATCACTTAGCCTGTTTTCTTAGACTGAATCCGCCGGTGTTTTCCAGTAGCACCGAGCCGATAGTAGCAGATGATTGGCTCCGCAAGACAGCTAGGGAGTTGACCACAGCAGGATGTACGGATGCGGAAAAGGTGAAGTTTGCCGCACATCAGCTTGAAGGACCCACAGCATCATGGTGGGAGAATTTCACAGCCACTTTCCCTGTCGACACTGTCACATGGGACCAGTTTCAGCAGGATTTTCGAACTGCCCATGTTTCAGCAGGAGCTATGGCCATAAAGAAGCGAGAGTTTCGCAACTTGCGCCAAGGAGGACATACAGTTGGCCAGTATGTGGAGGACTTCAGTAAATTAGCATGTTATGCCCCAGATGACGTTGCTACGGATGCAGCAAAGCAGGAGAAGTTTCTGGAAGGACTGAATGATGAGTTGAGCATGCAGTTGATGGTAGCAACCTTCAACAACTACCAGGAGTTGGTAGATCGTGCTCTTATGATTGAAGGGAAGCAGCAGCAAATTGAGAATCGCAAGAGGAAGTATGGACAAGGAAAGCACAATTCAGGAGCTCAGCAGAAGCCACGTTTTACCCCTAGACCGGGAGGACATTTTCAGCATACCCATGGAGGAGGTAGCTCGCACAATCACAATGGCACCAAGAATGGTAATGGGAATGGAGGAAGCAATGGCCAGAACCGCCCCAACCCATCAACCCCAGCCAAGAGAGACCTAAGCCAAGTCACTTGCTTTAAGTGCCAGAAGATCGGACATTATGCCAATGAATGTCCTGAAGCCCAGAATGGGAATGGCAATGGAAGCTCTGGGAAGAAGCCGAACCCTTTCAACAGGGGACAGGTGAACCACGTTAACGTGGAGGAGGTTGAAGAGCAGCCGGATGCAGTAATCGGTAAGTTTTTGGTTAAGTCATTTACTGCACTTGTTCTTTTCGATACTGGTGCATCGCATTCATACATATCAAGGGGATTTGTGGATAAGTATACACTGCCAACCCAAGCCCTTAGGTCACCCATGTTAGTAACCTCGCCTGGAGCAGAATATATGGCTAGTCTATGGTGTGATCGGTTACCATTAAGGATTGGTAACTACGTATTTCCATCAGACCTAATAGTGTTGGAATCTCAAGGATTGGATGTGATATTAGGCATGGATTGTTTGTCAAAGTATGAAGGGAATATTGAATGTGCCAGTAAGTCAATTTTGCTTACCACCCCAGAAGGGAGAAGATCAAGTATGTATCTCGACATGTGCCAAAGAGGACTCAAGCAAATTGTTTAACAGGAGTTGTGCAGGAGGAAGTACCAGTAGTAAAGGATTTCCCCGATGTATTTCCAGAAGAATTGCCAGGGATGCCACCGGATAGAGATATTGAGTTTTTGATTGAGATTTTGCCAGGCATAGGGCCAATATCAAAGAGACCATATAGGATGCCTGCAAAGGATTTGGTGGAAATTAAGAAGCAAATTAAGGAGTTACTGGATAAAGGATACATTCGCCCAAGTTCTTCACCTTGGGGATCGCCAATACTAGTGGAAAAGAAGGATGGATCGTTAAGGATGGTTGTCGATTATCGAGGATTGAATGAAGTAACCATCAAGAATAAATACCCACTACCGATGATCAATGATTTGTTTGATCGATTGCAAGGAGCTAAGGTATTTTCCAAGATCGATCTGCGATCAGGATACCACCAGTTGAAGATTCGGGAACAGGATATACCCAAGACGGCTTTTACCACCAGGTATGGGCTGTACGAGTATACCGTTATGTCATTTGGTCTGACTAACGCACCTGCATATTTCATGAACATGATGAACAAAGTGTTTATGGAGTTCTTGGATAAGTTCGTCGTAGTGTTCATTGATGATATCCTGGTTTACTCGAAGAATGAAGAGGAGCATAAGGAGCATTTGCGTTTGGTTCTTGGAAAGCTCAGAGAACATCAGTTATATGCCAAGTTTAGCAAATGTGAGTTTTGGTTGAAAGAAGTTGGATTTCTCGGACACATTATATCCGGAGAAGGTATAGTAGTAGATCCCACTAAAGTTGATACCGTGACCAAGTGGGAAGCGCCAACCACAGTTGGAGAGATCCGGAGTTTTCTTGGACTCGCAGGATACTACCGGAGATTTATTGAGAATTTCTCAAAGATTGCGAAACCTATGCCGGAGTTGTTGTAGAAGGATACCGAGTTCATATGGACTGAGGAATGTGAGGCTAGTTTTCAGGAGTTGAAGAAACATTTGGTTACCTCACCAGTGTTGATTTTACCGGATCAGACCAAGGATTATGAGGTGTATTGTGACGCTTCACGTCGAGGGCTTGGAGCAGTGCTTATGCAGGAAGGAAGAGTTGTTTCATATGCCTCACGACAGCTTAAGCCCCATGAGTTAAATTATGCTACGCATGATTTGGAGTTAGCAGTCGTAGTGCATGCATTAAAGACTTGGAGACATTTTCTCATTGGAAACCATTGCGAGGTGTACACAGATCACAAGAGCTTGAAGTATATTTTCACACAGAAGGAGTTGAATCTCAGACAAAGGAGATGGTTGGAGCTCATCAAGGATTATGATATGAGATTGCATTATCACCCTGGAAAGGCTAACGTAGTAGCTGGCGCGTTGAGCCATAAAAGTCATGTCAACACCTTAATGACGGGGGATTTACCTAGTGAGTTAGCCGAAAATCTTCGAGAGCTATGTTTGGAAATAGTCCCGAAAGGCTATGTAGCAGCATTGGAGATTCAGTCCACGTTGATGGATAAGATTAGAGAAGCCCAAAAGACTGACAAGGAGATTGCCTCTATTAAGGAGAAAATGAGCAAAGGAAAAGCTAAGGGATTTCGTGAGGATGAGCACGATACCTTATGGTTTGAAGACCGTGTTTATGTACCAAATGATTCGGAGATCAGAAAGTTAATTTTACAAGAGGCCCATGATTCACCGTATTCGATTCACCCAGGAAATACCAAGATGTATTTGGATTTGAAGGATATTTTCTGGCGGACCAGAATGAAGAGGGATATTGCAGAATATGTAGCAATTTGTGATGTATGTCAGAGAGTAAAGGCAGAGCATCAGAAGCCAGCATGATTGCTACAACCGTTGCCGATACCCGAATGGAAGTGAGATAAGTTAGGCATGGATTTTATCACAGGATTGCCCAGAACACATTCGGGCTATGACTCGATATGGGTTGTAGTCGATCGTTTGACAAAGGTAGCTCATTTCATTTCCGTGAAGACTACCTATACCAGTGCAAAGTTGGCAAAGATATACATGACTAGGATCGTTTGTCTACATGGAGTTCCTAGGAGCATAGTATCAGATAGAGGAACCCAATTTACCTCAAAGTTCTGGAATCAGTTGCATGAAACTTTGGGAACCAAACTGGAGTTTAGCACAGCTTTCCACCCGCAAACAGATGGACAGACCGAGAGAGTCAATCAGATTTTGGAGGATATGTTAAGAGCTTGTGCGCTAGATTACGGATCTAGTTGGGACGAGAATTTGCCATATGCGGAGTTCTCTTACAATAATAGCTATCAATCCAGTTTGAAGATGGCCCCTTTCAAAGCCTTGTACGGAAGGAGGTGCAGGACCCCATTGTCTTGGGATGAAGTTGGAGACCGCCAGTTGTTTGGACCGGATCTGATAAAGGAGTCTGAACAGAAAGTGAAATTGATTCGTGATAGGCTCAAGGTAGCCCAGTCCAGGCAGAAGAGTTATGCAGATTCTAAACGCAAGGAGACAGTTTACGAAGTCGGAGACCGAGTTTATCTTCGAGTATCTCCACTTCGAGGAGTTAAGCGCTTTGGAGTTAAAGGAAAATTAGCGCCATGTTTTGTAGGCCCATACAAAGTTTTGGAACGTATGGGAGAAGTAGCCTATAAGTTGGACTTGCCCGAAGGATTGTCAGGAGTTCACGACAGGTTCCACGTTTCCCAGTTGAAGAAGTGCCACGCAGAGATGGCTGACATACCGCTGAGAGATACAGTGCCGCTGGAAGCAATTCAGTTGGACAGTGATTTGACCTATGAGGAGAAACCAGTTAAGATTCTAGAGTATGCCAATCGAGTCACCCGCAGCAAGATTATCAAGTTTTGCAAAGTTCAGTGGAGCCACCACACGGAGGAGGAAGCCACCTGGGAGCGAGAGAAAGATTTGCTGAAGGACCACCCTCACCTATTTTCTAGCCAACCCGAATCTCGAGGGCGAGATTCATCTTAAGAGGAGTAGGTTTGTAACATCCCAAATTTTTCAATTTGGAATATTATACACTAGATCATCATTGCATATCATATTTGTGCATTTTGGTTGATCCTAGAAATTTCACGCAACTCAAGGACCCTCGGATAGAGTTGGGGATTTCGTTATTTTCATATTTGAGTTGTCTCAAATTTTGAAAATAGGATCATTTGATTTTATTTATTTTATCTTCAATTATTTCTATTACAAAATTATGAGAGAGGGAATAAAATGACTTTCCCAAAATAAAGAAATATTGAGGATTTAATAAAAAAATCATTTAAGATTTTTTTTGGTTTTATTTGCTATTTTATTTGAATTTAAGAAAAATGTGCGTTTTTCAAAATTTCATTTAGGCCCTAAATAAATATTCATCCTGTGCGGCTTGATTTTAGAAGCCGGGGAAAATTTATTTTGGGATTTTTGGAGTCCGTTTAGTAGTCTTTTTGTTTTTTCCGAGCGTAAATATTTAAAAAAAACGTCCGAACCGATCTACGGGCCGTGCTAGGCCCGGACTCCTCCGGCCTCAGCCTTTATAAGCCGCCGGCCCACCCCAGGCCGAAACCCTAGCCGCCGCCTACCTCGAGCCCCGCGCCCACGCCGCCGCCGCCTTTCGCCGCCGCCGTCGCCCCGCGCCCGCCGCCCTCACCGCCGCCCGCCGCCGCCCCGCGCCGCCCCGCCGGACCCCGCCGCCCGTCTCGCCGCCAAGTCGTCGAGGTTGACCCGCCAGTTTTCGTTCGGTTTCGCCGGTTTTCGTTCGGTTTTTTTAGTTTCCGTTTTTTTCTTTAGATCAGTTTTTTCGGTTTAGGCTAATTAGCGAGCGTTCGCTCGTTCGTTCGTTTTAATGAACGCGTTCTTCGTTTAGATCCAGTTAACGAACGTTCATTCGTTAAACTGTTCGTCGTTTTTCTTTTTCTCAAATTAAACCCGCGATTTTTCTGATCGCGATTTCTAATCCGATTTTCGTTTTAGTTTAACTTTTCGCTCGTTTATCGGAATCAGGTGATTCAAGCACCTGGAGGTTCGTCTCGAAACCCTCTTTCCGTTTAGCCAACTTAAACAAGTTTTTGCCACTGTAAAAATTGCCCTAGATCCGGAATAGTAAACGAAGCCTGTTTCTTTTGTCGTTTGTCTTCCGTTGCTTCGTTCGATTTGATTATTTTTTCCAACCGGAGTTCTTAAGTTGAACTTTCTGGTTAGATCTCTTATTTGAGTTTTGCCTGTCCATTAGTTGAGTACTTATTGTATGTTTGTTTGTTTGTTTGCGATAGAGTACCCGGAGTGCGCCGCTTGCTACTTCGAATCGCTAGGTTTCCCGGACCATCAGCAAGGCAAGTAACACTTTGATCATGTTTTCCCCTCTACCCAGTTGTATTGCATTAAATCAATCCTTACACATTGCATGATTAGGATCTAATTAAATTGTGGGTTTGGGAAGTAGTTGAGGTAGTACCTATTACCTGTTATTATCAAACCTTTGGGAGTTACTTCTACGTTTGCTTATTATGCCATGCTATGCTAGTAGACGTGGATTGGGTGAGTGTATCCATGACAGATGTGAGATTGTTAATTAATGGTTTATCTAAGGTGGCAACTTAAATACACATCTGGGTGGATTAAGGCACCTGGGTATTCCAGCGATTGCCTGTTTTTCTTTATGGACCGCCACCCAGGCTCAAAGGGATCATGAGATTATTTATACTAGAAACTTCCGTGTGCAGCCACAAGCTATTATGGGCTCTAGCATAGTTGACTAAGTTGTGCGAACTCTTACAGTGGTAGACTAGCAGATGTAGGGGATGTAGGTTGGTACAGTCTACCCGTTCGTAAGGTGCTAGCGCTTCTGAAAGACTATGTCTCGGTCATCCGTTTCTCAAACACCATGTAGTGCGAGAAATCCAACGGAGGAGATCGAGTCTTGTGGGGAAAAGTGCGCAAACCTCTGCAGAGTATATAAACTAATCATGGTTAGCCGTGTCCCCGGTTATGGACATCTTGAGTATCTAGTACTTGGATTATCATGTGAATCTCAACATGTTACTCTAAATTAATTTTTGATGGGTTTGTTTAATGATGATGCTTAATTGGGATTGAGAATGTTGTCAACCATTCTCAATGTTTAACAACCACCATGATAGTTAAATAAATTTATTCCTTTGCAGTAGGGAAAAATTGGCTTTACGCAAAACTGTAACCATAGAGCTTTCCACCAGCTAAATATGCATATAGAATAGCTGTTTCATTCCATTACTCTCTATGTGTTACTTTGCCAGCATATTCCATGTGCTGACCCGTTTCGGGCTACAACGTTAATGTTGCAGACTTTTCAGACGACGATTAAGGAGTTTTAGGTCGTGGTTCTATACTCAGTGATGCCGTTGGAGTTGATGGACTCACTTATCTTCCAAGCCTTCCGCTGTTATCATTATTAGATGGCCTTACGCCATATTTATTGTAATAAGTTCTCTTTTGAGACACTCGATGTAATAAGTGTGTGATTGCTACTTTGTTATAAATCCTTCAAGTACAGTGTGGTGTCAGCATTACTGATCCAGGGATGACACCTAAGCACAGAGATCGGACCGTTTGAGGTCTGGTCGCTACAACAGGCTCCTTGCTTATAGTGTGATAACCTTGGAGCTACGTATCTTTCTGCAAATCCAGTGTTCCATGCCAGGACAAAACACATAGAGATAGATTTTCATTTTGTCAGAGATAGAGTTGCTCAAAAGCAACTTGATATTCGCTTTGTGCACTCCAAAGATCGACTTGCAGATGGATTCACATAGCCTTTGCCTACAAGAAGCTTTGAAGACTTCAAGCATAATCTCAACTTGATGAAGTTGTGATTAAGGGAGGGTGTTAAACAGCCGTATGTGTCAACTCTGTTTGGGCGCATCTTGTACGTATCTTGTGTATCTTGGTAGGAGTTGTGTTCGGTTGGGATAGGAGGCTTATCTCTTGTTCATAACTCTATCTCTAGATAGCTTGATCCCCAAGTTGTAACCTCCTACAAGATCTGAACTGTATGCGCTATCAGGGACTCGCGCCCCTGCCTATAACATGTACGGCGTCCCCTCTCGATGAGGTAAGACGTTTTCCGCTTCGCACATGGACAAGTTCCATTTAAATAAATTATAAATTCTTAATTATTTATTTCGATATGCTTACATGCTTACTGATTTTGTGATTATTCATCATTTAATTTTGTCAGTACTTGGTTTCTAGAACACGCTACCACAATTGTTTTATAGTTTTTGGTATACTGCCCTTTTTTCATCGATTCATGAAGTGTTATGGTGGTTACCACTCCCTCCCGTCATGCAACTTAGTGATTTCATTCTAGCTGGCCATCCTACAACAATGCAGATGACCATACAATTCACTCCATGTTAATTTCTAAGATTAATGTACTCACTCCATTCCTAAATATAAGTCTTTGTAGAGATTTCACTATGTACAACATAGGGAGCAAAATGAGTGAACCTACACTCTAAAATGCATCTATATACATCTGTATGTGGTCCACAGTGGAATATCTACAAAGACTTATATTTAGTAACAGAGGGAGTAGTTCATAACATGTTACCTGAATTAGTAGAAACAACAACCCATAGGGTATATCAATTTTCCATGTTTTCTCATACTGTGGGTATTGTAGCAGCAGTTGAAACTAAAAATGTTGGCTACTTTCCCTACTGTTTGATTAATAGCTTGTCATTCTGGATATTGTATACGTTGACATTGAACTTGAGAGTGGTAAGTGTTCTCTGTGTGACAAAAAGAAGTCAACACAACAAGAGAAGTCAGAGAAGCAATCGAAGAAAGGATGAAAACAAAAGAAACAGAAAGGTGCATCTGTTCCTGAAAGGTTAGGTTTCCCTTTTTTGTTTTCTTTCTGTTAGTATCATCTTCCTTTACTTGTATTACTTACTAAACACCGGTTTGTTTTTGTTTCAGGAGAACATTGGATTACTTAATGGACATTGGTTTGTTTTTGTTTCAGGAGAACACTGGATGTTCATCTGAGTCTGCCATGGCCACCAGTAGCGATAACAAAGTTGTTGATGAGATGCTCCCTGTCATGTATGCTATGATCCAGACTGCCTTCCCTGACTTTTGAAACAACTTGTGATGTAATGTATCATCTACCTGGCTATTAAGTTGAGTGCTACTCCCTGACAGCCACATGTAATGGATTTCATTTTCTTATTTATTTATGAATAGCTCCTCGGTTTGGTCTGCATGTATTACACCCTTAACCCAAAAGGCATGGGTTGAGGTGCTCGAGCAATTAAAGGGCGCACAACTCTGCCTCAGGAGGCGCGCCCCATCCACTAGTGGTCATACAAAGCTACCACATCCAAATCAGCCAGTGCTAGCTAGTAGTATTACGGTATTAAGTATAAACACTAAGGGCATTTTCAAGACAGATCCGTAAACCTTCCGTAACTTTCTAGAACATGCTGTCCGAACCGCGAAAGCCATCCAACGTGGACCTGTATCGGTCTGCGGGGCGGTCCGAACGTGATTTCTCCCACAAACCGGAGACAAGCGTGAGGGAGGTTTATAGGAGTCTATCGGTCCCAAACATGTTTCTGACTGCCCTGGCCCACAAAACCCCCTTCCCCTCCCACGCGCGCTCTCGGCCGACGCGGGCTGCCCTCATTCATGTCGATGTACAATGCGTCGCTCAACATTGAATATGGCTCAGTGCGAACGCGACCTCTCACCGCCTTCGCCATTGAAGCGACGCACCAGCCAAGGGCGCCGCCCGCGACGCGTCGTCGGTATTCGCACCTATTCAATGTCGGAGACGCGTGACTGGACGGATATCTACCATGCCCATTCAATGTCACTGTCCGTCTATCTGCCACCATTAAGCAGGCTCGCCCGCCGAGAAACCCACTTCGGCGCCACGCGTTGACGCACCCGGACGCCTCACCTCACTGGAATCCGCTATATAAAGGCGATCACACCCGGCTAACTCCACGCCACAACACCAACCCCTCCAAATCCTCCTCCCTTGCACTGCATTCGCCATGACCGCCAGCGGCAAAGCACTGTGGGACAGTCTGTCGCTGGAGATGAAGCACGCGGTGGCCTCCCTTACCGCCACCTGGCATAGCCATCGTGCCAGGCAAATCCAGGCCGGCTTGCCGACCAGCTCGCCCAAGGTCTCCGATGATGAGGACAACACCACGATGGATATGGGCTCCGATGACTCCGTCCCGGCTCCCGCGCCTCCTGTGCACGCTAGCTTCACCATAGAGCAGGAGTAGGCGCACTTCAATGCCGCCATGGCGGAGGTGCAGCCTGCACAGATGCCTTTGTCGGTATTATAGTAGGCGTAGAAAGAACAACGGTACAACATGTTCCCCCTGGAGCAGCACTGGCTGGCGGAGGGCCAGATCTTCGACGAGCGTGCGAGTGAGCAGGCCATAGCCCCGGCGAACCCCAACTTCATGGCGGAGCAGCATGCCATCTATGATGCCGTCCATGCTCAAGCCGCCGCTTGCCAGGAAGCGGCCGCCGTGGAGGCGTGGCTGCTGGCGATCGCAGAAGAGAACAACTCCACCCGCGCCTCCTACACGCCGTCGGTGAACCATAAGCCAGCTCGGTGGGACAAAGGCAGCGCCGGCGCTACCATTTCCATCGTAGACCTCACATCCACCGGCGACGCACGGGTCGTGGAGGATGAGTATGCCACAAGAGGCAGCGGTGCCTTGTCACCCATGTGGGTCGGCCCCTCTCCTGTGTTCTACTCTTTCTCGTCGGAGACCACACCTTCACTTCATCGGTCTTATCGCTGGTGCTCATGGAGACAACAGATGGAGGACGACACGGACTTGGACGCCGGGTGCCACCGCTGTAGGATAGGATTAGATGTGGGTCTTTTTTGTTCAAAATATTTGAAATATAATGAAATCCGCCATGTTTGTATGAAATCTGTCATGTTTATACAAAATCCGGTTGTGTTTGCATGAATTTCATTCGATTTGTTGGAAAAAAAGTTTGAATGTATGCAGCTAGCGTTGGATATCATCCTCCCGCATCCGTGTCCGCGGACTGGTCCCCCTTGTCCGCGGACGGATGTGGGAAGAAATTTTGGGTTTCCGTTGGAGATGCCCTAACACCATCTGCAACGCTGACCCTCAAACCGTCCGCACATATTCAAACCGCGTGGTCCGAACGTGTTCTGCCATCCAACTAGGGATGAAAGCAGAGCAGAAACCAATAGAACTGGGTGCTACCACATTTGTTTCCATATTTTTTTACGGAAGCGGAAACGAATACAGAAACCCCCGAAATGGATACAAAAACAAATACTAGCTGAAACGAACATCGAGCAAATATGGAGCGGACATGGCAAAGCGGACGCTAACCGGAACTTTAAAACCCATGAATCATAGATAAACACACAAAAAACCAACAAATTGAATGAATTATTAACATCGCTAAAATAATATGATTAGGTTAGCAAATTAGAGTAGTGTTTACTAGCATTGAACAGTTGTGTATAGGATCTAGTTGAGTATGTGTGTGGTAGTAGAAGTTGGGCCTCAAATGGGCAATCCTGCAAGTTGTGTCATTATGTGCTATTTGCTGGTTGGGCTACAAAGCAGCCATTGGACTATAGTAAAAGTGAAAATTCCATATTCACGAAAATAGGAAGTTCTGTTTCCACATCTTTTCCATCACAAAACACCGTTCTGTTTTTGTTTCCGTTTTTGCATAAAAGTTATGTTTCCATTTCCCTTTTGTAAATTCTTATTTTTGTTTTCATATTTCTTCTCCGTTTTCATTTTTACTCCGAAAAAGCGGAAAGTTTCCGCTTCATTTTCATCTCTACATCCAACGTGGGCTTATATCGGTCCGTCGGACCGTCCGAACGTACTTTCTCCCACAAACTTGAGACAAATCAGGGGGCTTTGCGGGCGTCCGGACCGCTGTCATGCCTGCTCTTGACCGCCCTGGCCCACCAAAAAAATTCCACCCGCCTCTCCCTCACTTTTCATCGAACACCCGTGCTGCTTGCCGCGCCGCCTTCATGTCAGCCTAGAGCATGCAGGGGCCGACATTGATGCCCACAATTTGACCAGACGCGGGTGGCGTAGACGGGCATGACCTCTCGGGCGTCGCTGCTTCAATGCGGACGTCGTGTCTCGAGAAACCAACTCCGCCGCTCTGGCACATTGAAGCGGGCTGACCACCCCTTCGCCTAGCCTGGCCTCCCCTCCCCCCCATTGTCACCTTGTCAAGCCCTTCCTCCTCCCCAAGCCTAATGGCGCTGCCGAAGTATTGGTTCTTTGCGCCGGCAGGCGGCATCGATGGAAGTTCCTCTTCAGGTGGATCGTTGCGCCGCCGCCCTCGCTCTCCAGGACCATGTACATCAATGGCAGTGGCCTCCTCTGGCAATGAGCAGATAGTCCGACGACGAGGAGGATCAGCTGCAATAGCGACCCCGTATCCACTCGGAGGCGGTGCCAACGGACGAAGAATTCGTCCTTCAGATGGATATCATGACGGAATGTTCGCTCCATCACATGGGCACAACCGCTATGCTCGGATTGAAAGGCCCCTGTCGCCACCACGACGCCACCGCCCACCCGATAAAGGAGGAGCTGCCGCCCACGATCGTGAAGGCGTGTGGCTGCATCCTCCACTACCTCGGAGAAGGAGGTTACATTTGTGCCTCCGACTCTCTGGCCGTGGTATCTAAGGCGGAGCGCGCGACGAGAGAGCAGGCAAGGTACGACCAATGCAATGTTGGTCGCTGCTCCGTGTTCGCCAAAAGCAACATGGCACTAGAATGGGTCCGCAACGACCCTGACCTCGTCGCCGCCTGGACGCTCGACCGCTCTATCACCACCGCGAAGACGGACGCGAGGCGCTGGTGCCGCCTTAATGACGAGCTCGTCAAGACTGGCGAGGAGTGGTCACTTAGCGACTGCTTCACCAACGCTGGTAGAGGCAAGGTCGCCGCCAGTGCTCCGCCGACGCCGTCAGCTTGGTAGTGGCCAAGGCGGCCCTCCACACTATGCGACACGAGTCGGAGCGGCTCCTCCGCGAGCTGCAGGCAGCCGTCGGACAAGGCTTCCACCGCCCTCCGGCGTCGTTCTGTCGCTGGAGGGACACGACAATGATGGCACGGACGATGGCGGCTATGCGGTTGGGCAGGGCGGCCATGCATACGAGGTGGTCGTCCGGTATAGGGTTTTGGTTTTTTCTAGGCGAGATATTGACCTTTTTATGTAAATTATAACCGAACTTGAATGAATTCCGTGTTTGCACGAATTTTGGTCGGTTAGTTCAAAAAGTTGTTGACATGTTTGCCGGCAGCGTTGGATGGTGGCTCCGTCATCTTGTCCGCGGACAGATGCCGGAGCAAATTTACGGGTCAATGTTGGAGATGTCTTAAGAGCATGGTCAATAATATAGCCGACAACCAAGTTTTATGAATTGGTCGTGTCATCTATAATCTATCTAATAGCCTACCCATATAATAGTTTGCATACTTGCATATTACATCATTAATATGTGGAGTCAATGTTGTAGCCGGCTATAATCTTTTTTGCGGGAAAACTTCAAATCTATTCATTTTCAATTATGGCAATACATCAAACATCATAAATAATAAAAATTGCATCCAGATCCGTAGACCACCTAGCGACGACTACAAGCATTGAGCGAGTCAAATGCGCGCCTTGGTCATCGTCCCTCCCTCGTCGGAGCTGGGCAAAACTTGTTGAAGCAAACAATTGAAACGTCGTTGTGCTGAGGCCCCATAAGACCAGCGCACCAGAAGAGCAACGTCGTCGTTGAAAAGTAGCGTAGATCAGAAGGATCCAACCTGAAGACACACGAACATATACGAACTACGATCCGAGTAAATGCGCCAAAGGACAGATCCGCCGGAGACACACCTCCACGCGCCCATCAACAATGCTAGACGTAAGGACGGGGGCTAGGCGGGGAGGACCTTATTCCATCTTCAAGGAGCAACCACCGTCTCACCTTTTTGAGCAGGACACGAACTCTAACAAAACTCAAAGAAACATCTAGAAACGAAGCCCTCCCGCCTACAGTGCCAGGATCCACCGCGCCGCCATGGCCATTAGGCGACTAGAGACGAGGCAGACCGGCGGCGACGCCGACAAGAGGTAAAGGAACCCTAATTAAATTTGTTTGGGGGAGGAGACGGTTGCTGCTAACGCTTCTATCTTCGCCGTCAATGAAAGGATGTGTTATCTGCTGATACTTTATTCTCTAATAGTCCACCTATGTCACCTTATTATACTTGTTCTGAAATGTTATCAGATAATGGATTATTGGACCTTCAATGCGTCAATTTAGCTCCAGACGCACCCTTAGTTTTTGAGATAGATTCCGGGAGCTCCTATTTATGTGAATTCATCTTTGATGCTTATAGCCAAATGGTTTGTTAGGGTATGTATAATGGTCCTATCTTAGGAGTGCCATGTAATATAAATGCTAAGGTAAAGAAAAGAGAAATCGTAAGAAAAGACATGTCTTCTCTTATTTAAGAGATGATTTCTTAGCATAATATGTCTCAACATATTTTTAGAAATATCCAGTTATTGAAGATAAGGCTAAGATATAACCTATTTGTAGACATACTTTTTTATTATCTCTAAATTACATGCAAAAATTAAGATAAGACTGTCTTATCAATCATTGTACATGCCCTTATTCTGCAGCACTAGCGCGCTACCCCTAGTGGACAAGCCCATTTAACCTTCCGCTACTTTTGGTTTTTGGGTAGTGTCTAGATTATTCTTACTTTTTACTGCATTTTTCTGCAGGGCTTCTCTATCAGTTTTGTTCTTTTTTCTATTTTGCATTTTTCATACATTTTTGAATTTTTTACTGTTATTGTTCATTTTTTCTTATTTATTTTCATTTTTTAAGTCACAACCATATTTTAAATCAAGATCTATTTCATTTTTATAAAAATTCATGAATATTTTTAAAACGTCAACTTTTTTATTCACGAAAAAAATCAGTTTAATGAATATTTTACAAATTTGCAAAGTTTTTTTCCACATTCTCTAACATTTCTGAATTCTTATACATTTTCAATATTGAGAACATTTTTATTCATTAGTAAATTGTTTGCCAATTTCATGAACTTTTTCCAAATTCGTAAAAATTTATGGAAATTGTACGCTTTTCTAAAAACTGTGACCAGTTTTCTGAAATTAAAGAGAGAGAGAGAAAAATCTAAGGTCATTTTTTTCCATGAACCAATAGTTGTTGTTTTCCCGGATAAGGATTTACGGCTCTCGGCTGCCACACATCCCTATATGAAAATAGCATTAAAAACATATTAGGAAGATTCAAAAAAATATAAAATTTTCAGATATGAAACTTGGGTGCCCGTTGTACACACGTGTTCTGTTCCGTCGGGAAAGGGTGCCTGTGGTAGTGCCAGTAAAAAAGAAAAAAATGTATATATAGAAAAAAAAATGAATGTAACGTATGTCGGACCGTAATTTCCACGCTACGGATACCACAAGCTCCCATCCCCACAAAAATGAACACAGGTGTACAACACGCACTCAGGTTTCATATCCCAAAATTTCTTTTTTTTCTGAAATTTCTTAATGTTCTTTTTTAGTGCTATTTTCATATAAGGGTGTTTGTGGCATCCGAGAGCTGCAATGTATTTTCCTTGTTTTCCCTCTAAACAATAAGAGACAGAGAGGCCAGGGACCCACTAACGTGTCGCGAGCGCTCACGGGCAAGGCGATCCAACAGTCCCTATTTCGCGCATCCTGCACCAGTTAATGTGAAATGGGCCGGCCCATCTAGGTTCCAGCGGGAGGGGGCTATTTTCGGTTTTGGGAAGTTTCTGGAAGCTACCCTGCCAGGTTATTTTTCGTTTAGAATTTTTCTGGAATCGTTATTTTCTATTTTTATAGTTTTTGTTTCTTTCCTTTAATATTTTTTTATTTTTCTGTTTCCTTTTCCAAAATGCACAATATTTTTCAAATTTGAAGAAACTTTTTCAAATCAACGGGCTTTATTTCCAATCAATGAATTTTCTAAAATTTTGTTGATTTTTTTAAAATTCAATGACCTTTTTTGAAACCAATGAAATTTTTTCAAGTTCAATGAACACTTTTCAAAATAGATGAACTTTTCTGAAATTTGTGAACTTTTCTTTAAGTTCAATGGACTTTTTTCAAAATCGGAGAGCCTTTTTTCAAACTCATGAACTTTTTAACATAGTACATGAACATTTTTTGCATTCACGTGTTTTTATTTTATTTTATTTTAAAGTCCACTATTAACTGGTCAACTAGTCAACTTTTTTTAGGGGTGATAAACATCTTTATTCATCAAAAGCCACATGAAGTGGGATACGGGTCTGGTTATAAGGAACGCCAAACCAGACGTGGCGACCAGGACCTCTAGAAAGGGAGAATTTTGCTAAACTATGTGCTTCATAATTCGCAGCACGACACTCAAAAGTACATTGGACATTAACAATTCTAAGGTGAATCTCGCTGATAATTGCTCCATATCTTTCTATAGCATTGTGGCCAATGTCTGCCACAACCTGTTTGCAGTCTGATGCAATGACGAAATTGTGGATATTCAGGTCTTCCGCCAAACACAACGCCTCACGGCATGCTATCGCTTGCAAAGACGCGGGGTCAGTGACACCCTCCAAAACCAGCGCCGAAGCCCCAATATAATTCCCCGCCTCATCTCTACATACCGCAGCAGCCGATCCTCCTCTTCTGGCGCGAACAACGGCATCAACATGTATTTTGCAAGCTCCAGGAGGTGGTTTCTTGGGGTTCTGTCTTTGTTGCGGAGCCTGAATCACTCCTTGTCGGGGGCGTCGGTTTGCATCATTGATAACGCCGAGTTCTGCAATAAAACTTGTGATGAAGGAGTGTGTCTGATGGGGATTTTGGAAGATTGCCTCATGAATAGCTTTACGGCGGGCATGCCATATCGACCACGTCGCGACCGTCAACAAGGCAAAATTCTCATGCGACAGGCTCTTGATCAGAGTGAACAGCCAATTTTTTGCATTCGGCTCTGTAGTCGCCATGATTTTATGCATCACTTCCTCATCTCCCAGCGCCCATACACTCTGCGATACGGTGCACTCCAATGGCGAATGTCGCCACGAGTCTTGTACTCCACAAAACCCGCACAGGCTGGAATCTGCCATATGACGGTGCGCTCGTACGTCATTTGTTGGCAGCGACTGTTTTGATAATCTCCACAAAAACATTCTAACCTTTCCCGGGACTGCAGTACTCCACAATGTTTTCCACGCTCCTGACTCCGCCCTAGCACTGGACGGGCCTGCCGATCCATCAAGCCACGCCTCTCTGCGCTGTCTGGTTGCGATGATCATCTTATAAGCTGACCTGACCGAAAAGGTGCCATGTTTTTCATAGTGCCAAGCCCAAAAATCTGACATGTTTCGAGTGCATAGAGGGATTCCCAATATAATGTCAGCATCCATCGGCATAAACGTGGACTGCACCAGTTGCCTATTCCAAGATGCCGTAGCAGGTGATATAAGCTCAAAAATCATTGTTGGGCGGTTTTGTGTTAGGCAGCCATATGGCCGGAGCATCTCATCCCTTGGGAGCAAATTGTGTTCCCAAATATTGGTCGAAGCTCCATTACCAATGCGTTTGATTAGCCCCTGCTTGAGAACATCCCTCCCTTCCACAACTGCTCGCCATATTTGGCTAGGTCGGCCTCCTAGCTCAGCCTTCGGAATATCTGTGGTTGGATGATAGATACTTTTCAGTACACGAGCACAAAGTGTGTTTGGGTTCTGCAGCAACCTCCACGCCTGCCTTGCCAGCATGGCGAGGTTAAATAGCTCAAAATCTTTAAAACCTAGCCCCCATGTCTTTAGGTTGTGTCATAGCCTTCCAAGAGACCCAGTGAGGCTTTCGTTTTCCTTCCTTGCTTCCCCATCAGAATTTACGGATGAGCATGTTTAGATGTTCACACAATCCTCTTGGTATCTTAAAACATGACATAGAGAAAACAGGTACTGCTTGGGCAACTGATTTTACAAGCACTTCCTTACCAGCAGATGACATGGTGCTCTTTATCCACCCCTGAACCTTACTCCAAAGCCGGTCCTTGAGATATTTAAAGGCACCGTTCTTAGAGCTCCCAATGTCAGATGACATCCCCAAGTACTTCTCATTTAGAGTTTCATTGGGTACATTTAGTATTTCCTTTATTTCCTGCCTCACTGAGTCTGGAACTCCTTTGCTAAAGAAAATCGATGATTTTGAGTAATTAATCCGTTGCGCAGTTGCTTGACAATATGTATCCAGAACCTAGTACACCTCGGTAGCCCCCATACCATTTGCCTTGAAAAACAGCACGCTGTCATCAGCGAATAGGAGATGGTTCACCGGTGGCGCCGTAGGGGCTACCTGTATACCATGCAAATTGGATGACTCATTTTTGGATTTTAAAAGGCATGAAAGGCCCTCTGCTGCTAGCAAGAACAAATATGGAGAAATCGGGTCCCCTTGTCTGATTCCTCGTGAAGGATTGAACTGGTGAAGCTTCTTCCCATTGAATAGGACAGAGAATTCAACTGTTGTTACCAGTCCCATAACTATATCAACCCACTTGGCTGTAAACCCCAACTTGAGCATAATGGCCTGAAGATAAGGCCATTCGACTCTATCATATGCCTTCATCATATCCAGCTTGAGAGCACAAGATTGATTTTTCTTCGCTTTATTTCTCTTCATAAAATGCAAACATTCATAGGCCATTATTATATTGTCTGTTATCAACCTTCCTGGCACGAAGGCCGGCTGTTCTTCTGAGATGATATCCGGTAGAACCAATTTTAATCTATTGGAAATTACCTTCGATGCAATTTTGTATAACACATTGCATAAGCTAATTGGGCGAAACTGAGATAGGAGCGTTGGGTTTTTTACCTTCGGAATAAGCACCAACATAGTTTCATTATTGCACCTTGCAGATTTAGTTCCTTCCACTATTTTGAGAACAGCCTGGGTGACTTCCTCAACGCACACCTCCCAATAGTGCTGAAAAAAATGTGCTAGGTAGCCATCCGGACCAGGGGCCTTTGTGGGGAACATTTGTAACAGAGCTATTTTCACTTCTTTCTGGCTATAGGGGGCACTAAGAAGCTCGTTCATCTCATGTGTTACCTTGGTTGGAACTGTCTCCAGAACCTATTCCATATTATGAACGCCCTCCGACGTATAAAGCTGCTGGTAGAAATCATTGGCCATTTGTTCCATCTCCTGAACATTTTCTGTCATCTGATCGTCTGGTTTTTGAAGTGCTTTTATTTGATTTTTCCGCCTCCTCATCCTTGCTCTGAGATGAAAAAAATATGTATTTTTATCTCCGTGGTTAGCCATTCCACCTTGG
Source organism: Triticum urartu (assembly GCF_003073215.2). Classification (NCBI taxonomy): domain Eukaryota; kingdom Viridiplantae; phylum Streptophyta; class Magnoliopsida; order Poales; family Poaceae; genus Triticum; species Triticum urartu. The sequence goes on from NC_053024.1 coordinate 96,633,064, forward strand.
CTCGCTGACCCCATAGGATCTCCTCACGGTGATAGAGCTTAGTTAATCGGTCAACTGTTTTTAATTTCTGCATATGTTGGCCCTGTCTGGACAGGATCCGACCGCAACTCCTGTAGCTCTCGTTTCAAGCGTTGTATCTCTTGTCTGATGTTCCCGAAGTGGAGACGATCCCAGTTGGTCAGGTCATCCGACAGCGATGCAAGCTTGTCCTTTATGGCTTGCACAGATTCTCCTGCTACGCTGCGCCATGCGTCCTCCACTACCGGCACCAAGTCCGAGTTAAAGCGATGTGGGGCCCGTCTGCATGCAATCTCATGCACTTAGTGGACATATAGTGGGATGTGATCACTTGTTGCTGCTGTTTTGTGCTCCAGGGTAGCTGAAGGGAAAGCCAAAGTCCATGCCGGATTTGCAACACCCCGGTCAAGCCTCACTCTTGTATATGTCCCTCCGGCTACTTTTTCTCAAAAGTCCAGGGGTTGCCCGTGTATCCAATATCTGAGAGTCCGCATCTGTCAAGTACGTCTCTAAAAGTGTCCATTTGAGCCTGACTTCTATGCCCAATACCATCATGCTCGTGCGCATGCACCACCTTGTTAAAATCACCAAGTACTAACCAGGGTACATCATTTTCGCCTACAATGCCCCTCATCATATCCCATGTCTTGTACCTTTCATTCACCTGAGCTTCTCCATACACAAATGTAACCCTCATCCCGACATGTACTAGATCATTTATCATTGCATCAATGTGGTACTGTGAATAACCAACAATCTCAAGATTTATTTCTTCATTCCAAAAAACTCCCAAACCACCACTGCGGCCCGAACTTCTTACAACAAAGCTTTTATTGAACCCTAATGAACTAGCTAAATTCTCAACTCCCGCACCCTCTATTTGAGTTTCAAGAATACAAAGTACAGAGGGGGCAAACTGCTCCGTCATCTCACGGAGCTCGCGAACTATCGCGGGGTTGCCAGCACCACGACAGTTCCAACATAGGAGACTCATTGCGCTGGGCGAGACCCCCCTTGGAGGCCCGCCATACGCGCATCGTTTTTGTTTATGACTGTGTTCTTCACACTGTTCCTGTCGTTGAAGAGGATACCTGATTTCGTTTTGGCTCCTGTTTTGACGAGGGGCTCAATGGATCTTCTGAGGGGGGGCAGCAGCAGAAGCTTATTTGCCCCATCTACTATTGCCGCTGGTTTCACAACTGATGCCATTGGGTCATTTGCCGCAACACTCCTCTTTCTGTTCCCATCAAGTTCCTCCATATCTATGTCCAGGTCCTGCTAGGTATTCTGCTGTTCATAACCGCGGCCCCTGCCTCTGCCAGCATTGCCTCTTCCTCTTCCACCTCTAGTGTTGTTCCCTCCTTGTCCTCTTCCTTCTCCAGGACCTCTACCGGTGTTACGGCATATCTCTCTCAAGGTAGTTTTGGTGATTGATGACAACATGTTTGCGGACTAATCTTGTGCGTTGAATTATTCTTAGATTCTCCCCTGGCACGAGACGCTTTCTTCCCCTCGGAGTGTATTTCAAGACGGTGTAGCTCTTTCATTTCTTTCTAGGTGGACTAGTTGCGTAGATGGCACCGTACTATCAAGAGAGGGTCCGCTGGGGTTTTGCTTGGGTGGAATCATCACGTACACATCAGCTTCTCACCCTCCGAGCTTTTCCTGTCCATTGAAGAGATCTCTCCTCTCTTCCTTGTTCTGTCTAGGTCTAAGTGGCAGTACCGCGCACCCAGCGGTAGTACCGCTGAGAAGCCACAAGCGGCAGTACCGCTTCGCAGCGGTAGTACCGCCGTGGCTCCACAGCAGTAGTACCGCTGGGGGCCTGGCTCCTCCGCTGGTATTCAGCTTATTTGAGAGATCACTTCTCTCTCTCTCTCGCCCCAGCGGTAGTACCGCACTGCCTGCGGTACTACGGCCGAAGGGTCACAAGCGGCAGTACCACTCCAAAGCGGTACTACCGCCCTTGACCCCACTGCCGTAGTACCGCTGGGTAGTTTGGCTCCTACCGCCTCAATTCGAGAGGTCCTTTTCTTGTGTCGGGTTTTGCGGCACTAGTCACGGTTGTAGTGGTGGTAGTACCGTTCCAGGAACGGTAGTACCGCCCTACCACCACGGTAGTACCGCATTTGGGTCCGTTCCCTACTAAGTCTCCTCAGCGCGGCAGTACCGCTGGTTGGCGCGACAGTACTGTCGCCTGGCGGTAGTACTGCCCCCTCTCAGCGGTAGTACCGCCCTGTGCGGGGCTGGTTGGTTGGGGGCAACGGGTTTGTTGCCCCCACTATAAAAGGGAGTCCCCTTCCTCCTTCTCACCCACCTCTTCCTCCCCCAACCTCCATTTATTGCTCAAGCTCCATTAAATACTCCAAGCTTCATTTCCGCCCGATCTATCTCTCTAGCCAATCAAATTTGTTGATTTGCTCGGGAGTGGTTGAGAAGGCCCCGATCTACACTTCCACCAAGGGATTTTCGATTCCCCCGCTCATCCCTAACGGATCTTGTTACTCTTGGGTGTTTGAGCACCCTAGACGGTTGAGGTCACCTCGGAGCCATATTCCATTGTGGTGAAGCTTCGTGGTCTTGTTGGGAGCCTCCGATTAAGTTGTGGAGATTGCCCCAACCTTGTTTGTAAAGGTTCAGTCGCCGCCTTCAAGGGCACCAATAGTGGAATCACGGCATCTCGCATTGTGTGAGGGCGTGAGGAGAATACGGTGGCCCTAGTGGCTTCTTGGGGAGCATTGTGCCTCCACACCGCTTCAACGGAGACGTACTTCCCCTCAAAGGAAGGAACTTCGGTAACACATCCTCGTCTCCACCGGATCCACTCTTGGTTATCTCTTACCTTTACTTGTGCAAGCTCTTTATTGTTTCTACCCTTGCTTGCTTGTATGCTTGTTGTTATTGCATCATATAGGTTGCTCACCTAGTTGCACATCTAGACAACCTACTTTGATGAAAAGTTTAATTCGGTAAATAAAAGCTAAAAATTGGTAGTTGCCTATTCACCCCCCCCCCTCTAGTCAACCATATCGATCCTTTCAATTGGTATCAGAGCCTCGTCTCTTTATTAAGGACTTTACCATCCAAAGAGTATGATTGATACTGTAGACGGTGTGGAGGAACACTCCGGTGTGAATCCGATCTCGTCTACGGGAGATGGGGGAACTTCGGTCTCTCGTGAGGAGTTCAATGTGGCCTTGGAGACATTGAAAACCTCCATGACGACCGAAGTTGAAAGCATGTTTACTAAATTTCTTGAGGGGCTTAAACTATCCACCACACCGTTGAAAGTGGGTGATTCCGCCAACAAGGTGTCAGATGCTATCCCCGACAAGGGGGAAGCTAGTAGTGAAAAGGCTCCTTCTTCTAGTGGCAAGAATGGCACCGGCATCTTTGCCCATGTGGAACCCCCACTTGTTTATGGTGGACCGGTTCCTTCCACTCATTTGAATCATGCCGGTCCTCCCCCTAAGATTGTGAAAAATGAGGATTTTGATTCTTGGGTTTACCTCTTTAAACGTCATTTAAATCATGTGAACACTAACCTTTGGAGAATCATTGAAGAAGGTTTCTATCCACATGATCCAAGCAACTTCACTCCTCGAGAAGCCGCGGACAATCAATTCAATGAGAATGCTCTCTTCATCATTCAAGATGCAATTCCACCCGAAGACCTACCTCATCTTCGTCCCTTCGCCTTGGCCAAAGATGCATGGCATTGTGTCGTGTCTCTCTACGGGGGAAGCGCAAGCATTCAACGCTCCAACTATGAAGTGGTACAAGATGAGGCCGATGAGTTTGCAATGAAGGAAGATGAAGAACCTCGTGAGCTTTATCGAAGAGTAACCAAACTCGCGGTCTCACTATGAGATCATGGGAGCAAGGACACGGATGACAATTGGATCAAGCACAAATTCCTCAAGGCAATGATGCCCTACCACAAGGCCATGTCCTCCATCATTCGTCAAAGACCGGACTTCCACACTTTGACCTCAAGCGAAGTGTTGGATGAGTTTGTGGCCATGAACATTTTGGACAAGACCGCCAACAATGCGGTGCTCCGTTCTCAACGGGCAAAGAAGCCTAACCTTGCATTGAAGGCCAAGCTCACCGTGGAAGAAGAAGAGGAAGAAGAGGAGAGAAACCCCGAAGATACGAAGTATGCATATCATGAACACATGGCACTTGCTTCAAGGCAATTTTGGAGCAATAAAAACTCGAGGCCCAACTTTAGCAAAAACAACTCGAGTGGCACAAGGGGCAAGCAACGTGTAAGAACTTGCTACAATTGCGGCAACGTGAGTCATTTCGTTGCGGAATGCCCGTATGAGAAGAGGGAAGACAATGGTGGCAAACTCATCCGAAAGGACAAGGCCAAGTCGTTCCCCAACAAGAACAACTTCACCAAGAAGACTCCTCCCAAGGCTTTGGTTGTGCAAGAAGAGTACAATGAGGATGATGACGATGATGAAGATGATGAGTCGGTTGCCATGGCCTCCGTTGCAATTGCAACAACGTCACGGGTGTCTCTCTTCGACTCACCCAACGAGAGCATCACCACCAAGTGCCTCATGGCTAAAGCCACCAACAAGGTAACCTCCAACATCAAAACTACCATCATTAATCATCCTCCCCAAACGGATAGCATTAATGAACTTGAGGGAGCTAATGTGGAGGCTAACGAGTTTGAGGCTTTTATGGGCAAACTCAAGGGAAAATCCAAGAAGCACTTTGTTTCTCTCTTGGAACAACTTGGTGAGGCCAATGACATGATCGAGGCTCACGAAGACACCATCTCTAAGATGGAAGGGCATAGTCGTGACTATGCCGATGAGATTTCGGATCTTTCCAATGCTCTTGAGGAAGAGCGTGGTCTTCGTTTGGCTCTTGAGGAGTCACACAACGTTGATCATGCTAAGTTAAAGAAAGATTATGATCATGCCCTCATTGTTTCTCATGTGCTAAATTCCGAGAAGGCCAAACTCGGGGTTGATCTTGCTAGACTCAAAGAGGAGTTTGATATACTTGACAAGGCCCAGAAGGCCTTGAAGAGTATTCACGCTAGTCTCAAGGAGTCTCATGATCAACTCCAAGTGAAGCTAACTAAGGAGAAAGCAACTTTTCCTCATATGGTTTTAATTGATAATGCAAATGCTACTAACCCGTGTTGTGAGCATATACATCTTGTTGAGGAAAATGCTAAGTTGAAGGAGCAACTTGAGAGAGGTCTTGCGATTTTCATACAAGGCAAGAAGAACCTCAACGATCTCTTGATCAACCAAAAGGGAGGTGTGTCCAAGGAAGGGGTTGGGTACGTGCCCGACTCCAAGAACAAGAAGAAGAATGACAAGACCAAACGACCACCTCCCCTCATGCAAACCTTTGTGAGGGAGGAAGAGAGTGCCCCCGAGGAGAAGAAGAAGAAGAATGTCAAGAAGGGCAATGTCATCCCTCCCAACAAAGCCGGCAATTTTAATCCTTCTTATGTGTTATGCTGTGCTAGTGATGGGCATGTTTATGCCAAATTTGTTGGTTCTCTTCATGAGTACATTGAATGGTCTATTTGGGTTCCTAAGACCCTTGTTACTAACATCAAAGGACCCATTACAAAATGGGTACCTAAAACCAAGCATTGATCTCTCGTAGGTGTTTGCTTCCGGTGGTGGATCATGGTTGCTTGATAGCGGAGCTACAAATCATATGACCGGAAGCAAGGACTTGGTGGTGGACGTGCACAAAGTTCCATCTATGCCCACCAATGTTGAGTGGGGTGACGCCTCATCCTCTAAGGTATTGGGACTTGGCAAGGTGGTCATCTCTCATGATCTCACGATCGAGAAGGTCATGCTTGTTGAGTCCCTTGCATACAATTTACTTTCCGTTCGTCAACTTGCAATCATGGGCTTTGCCACTTTCTTTGATATCGATACCGTGGCCCTCTTGTGGAGCAAGACTCTTCAAGTAGCTTTTGTTGGGCATGTCGAGAATGGTCTATATGTGATTAACTTTTCGGAGCGACCCACTAAGACCGCGACATGCCTAATGGCTAAAGTTGATGTGGGATGGCTTTGGCATCGCCGTTTAGCCCATGTCAATATGAGATCTTTGCAAAGTCTTCTCAAGGGGGACCATGTCCGTGGACTAACGAATGTTAGCTCTGTTAAAGATCGTGCTTGCAGTGCCTGTATCGAAGGAAAGCTACATGAGAAGGCTCACCCTCCCACGACTATCATTTATTCAAAGAGGCCCTTAGAGCTCCTTCACATGGATCTTTTTGGGCCCCCATCCTTCGATAGTCTTGGTGGTAGGAAGTATTGCTTGGTGATTGTGGATGACTACTCAAGGTACACATGGGTGTATTTCTTCAAGAGGAAGAGCGAGACCCAACAAACCGTCATTGACTTTGCAAATGAAGCACAACGACAACACAATGCAAAGATATTGACAATAAGAAGTGACAATGGCACCGAGTTCAAGAACTACACCTTGGATGAATTTCTTAGTGATGAGGGAATCAAGCATCAATATTCCGCACCATACACCCCTCAACAAAACGGTGTTGCGGAGAGGAAGAACCGGACGTTGATGGATGCGGCAAGGACCATGATGGCGGAGTTCAAGTCTCCATACAACTTTTGGGCCGAAGCCATCAACACCGCGTGTCGTGCATCCAATCGGCTCTACCTCCGCAAGGGCTTGAGCAAGACCCCATATGAGATACTCACCGGTAACAAGCCCAACCTCAAGTACTTCCGGGTATTCGGGTGTAAGTGTTTCATTCTCAAGAAAGGTGTTCGGTTGTCTAAATTTGAGGCTAGAGCTTATGAGGGCATATTTGTTGGTTATGCGACAAACTCTCATGCTTACCGTGTCCTCAATAAATCCACGGGACTTATTGAGGAGACGTGTAACGTGGAGTTTGATGAGAATAACGGCTCCCAAGTGGAGCAAAGTGGCACTTGTGATGTAGGTGATGAAATTCCTCCTCAAGCCATAAGAAGAATGGGTGTTGGTTTCATCCTACCCATTGAGGAACCCCTTGTAGCCGAAAGAGAAGGACAATGATCCACTCAAGTGGAGCCATCACCAACCAAAGGCCCACACGCTTCCGAAGAACAAAGTGAAGGCCCTCAACCTCATGAACAAGACCAAGGGCAAGATCATACTCAAGACGGTGTTGACACACCAAGTGATGCCCAATGTCAAGTTCTCTCCCCCGAACAAGTTCAAGATCAAGAACAAGTTCATGACTCAAGATGATCAAGTAACCGCTCCTCAACTCACCACCGAGGAGGAATTAGAGCGTCGTGCCGCCAAGGTTGCTTCCAAGCTTTCCACCAAGGATCATCTCATGACGAATGTGCTTGGAAGCTTAAGAAAGGGGGTAAGCACTCGTAGACAATTAGCAAATTATTGTGAGCATCACGCGTTTGTCTCTTGTGTGGAGCCCCACAAGGTCTATGAGGCGCTAGAAGATCCGGATTGGCTCAATGCCATGCACGAAGAACTCAACAACTTCGAGCGCAACAAAGTGTGGAGATTGGTGCCAAGGCCAACGGGGAACCATAATGTCATTGGAACCAAGTGGATATTCAAGAACAAGCAAGATGCCCATGGGATTATCATTCGCAACAAGGCTCGTTTGGTAGCACAAGGCTACTCCCATGTCGAGGGTATCGACTACGGTGAAACCTTTGCTCCCGTTGCTCGTCTTGAATCCATTCGCATGTTGATTGCATATGCTTCTCATCATAACTTTAAGTTACAACAAATGGATGTGAAGAGTGCTTTTCTTAATGGTCCCATTAATGAATTGGTTTACGTCAAGCAACCCCCCAGGTTCGAGGATCCCTACTTTATCGATCATGTGTATCAACTCAATAAGGCACTCTATGGCCTTAAACAAGCCCCACGTGCATGGTATGACCACCTTACCGAGTTGTTACAAGACCGTGGTTTTGAAGTTGGGCTAATCGACCCCACTCTTTTTACTAAGAAGGTCAAAGGGGAGTTGTTTGTGTGCCAATTATATGTTGATGATATTATCTTTGGTTCTCCTAACAAAGCTTTCAATGAGGAATTTGCCGCTCTCATGACCTCAAAGTTCGAGATGTCCTCCATGGGAGAGTTGAAGTTCTTTCTAGGGTTCGAAGTGAAGCAAAGAAGAGAAGGAACTTTCATCAATCAATCCAAATACACTCAAGACATTCTCAAGAGTTTCAAGCTAAGTGACGTCAAGCCGGCTTCCACTCCAATGCCCACCAAGTGCCAACTTGACTTAGATCCCAATGGTAAAGTGGTGGATCAAAAGGTATATCGTTCCATGATTGGATCCTTGCTTTACCTTTGTGCATCTAGACCGGACATCATGTTGAGTGTGGGAATTTGTGCACGGTTTCAAGCCACACCTAAGGAAAGTCACTATGTGGCAGTCAAACGAATCTTTCGATATTTGGCTCATACCCCAAACTTTGGCTTATGGTACCCCAGAGGATCAAACTTCAAGCTTGTAGGGTACTCGGATTCCGATTGGGCGGGAGACAAAGTGGATAGGAAGTCCACTTCCGGAGGGTGCCAATTCCTTGGTTGCTCTTTGGTAAGTTGGTCTTCCAAAAAGCAAAGCTGTGTGTCTCTCTCGTCCACCGAAGCGGAGTATGTGGCGGCCGGTAGTTGTTGTGCACAACTCTTATGGATGAGGCAAACTTTAAAGGATTACGGTGTCACTTGTGACAAAGTGCCTCTTTGGTGTGACAATGAAAGTGCCATCAAGATCTCTCTCAACCCGGTGCAACACTTCAAGACGAAGCATATTGAGATCCGGTATCACTTCATCCGGGATCACATTAGGCAAGGAGAGATCGAGCTCAACTACGTCAACACTCATGATAACCTTGCAGATATCTTCACGAAGCCCTTGGATGAAGCAAGATTTCGCAAGTTAAGGCATGAGCTAAATATCATTGATTCGAGCAATGTTGCTTGAACTCGCACACACCCTATCACGCTCAACTTGTTGTCTAGTTTAGGTGTAGGCATGGACATAGGGGGAGTGTTGTTCTCTCAATGAACTCTCCCTCCCCCCATTATGCATAAATTGATCACGTCTTTCACCTTAGCCATTGTTGATGGCACTTGTGCTTCAAAGACGAGTTTTGGTCATGGGCCCAAGGTTAAAATCTTCGCGGTGCCATACCTTTTGACTCAAACATAGGTGGCCTCGGCCACCGCCCTCTTTTGAAGAGGTGTGTCTTGGTCGTTTGCTGTTGTGCTTTGTTGTTTCTCTCTTGCCGTTTTTGTCGTTTCGTCGAGCTAAAGCCGTGTCTGTTTAGTTGCCGTGGCGTGCTGGGCGGTACTACCGCTGGTGGTGCGCGGTACTACCGCTTATAAGCGGTACTACCGTCCCCCAGCGCGGTACTACCGCTGAGGGACGGGACCTGAGGGTTAAGTCGAGGCAGGCGGAGGTTTCTTCTCCCCCATACCCATTCACTTCGCCCCTCTTGTCTCTTCCTCTCTCCAGCCTCCTCTTGCCGCGGGAGGGCTCCGGCGGATCTCCGTCTCCGGGGCGTCCCTCTCCATTTCCTTTGGTGGAGTCGATCCCCACCTCGTCCTCTTGCCATGGATGCCGGTATTGCCCCCGTTCCTACTTTCGTTTTGTCTCCTTTTAGTTCTTGTTTCTTAGGGGCAATGGTGGTTGCATCTCTAGATTTTTGGCGAAATCTAGGCATGAGTTGGTTGGAGAAGGCAACTAGACTTTCTAGATTAGAGTTTGGTGGGATTATTTTTGAATTTGGTAGGCCGGTAGTGCCGGATCTGACCACGGTAGTAGGAAACCACTGTTTCACCGCCTCGTGCTATGAAACTGCAGTTTATCCGCCTCAAGCCGTACTGCCGCTCCCTTTGGAGCGGTACTACCGCTTGACCTAGAGCGGTACTACTGCTCCCTTTGGGGCGGTACTACCGCTTGGGGCGGTACTACCGCGGGCAGGTCACGGTACTACCGCTGCATGCCAATTTCCATCATTCTCCTGCTTTACCTTGATCTTTTTGTTGTGTTTGTTGGCTTATGCTCGTTCTTTCTGGTTGTTTCGCGTTGTTCTTGTGTTTGGCTCCAGGTGATGACCGTTCCGAGCAGCAAGGTCGTCGTAATAACCCCGGGCGTGCCACATCGAAACGCTACCGCACCTCAGAGCCTGCCGGTGGTTCCTCGAGCACCCAACCGCCTCCAGCAAGTGCTTCTGCAAGTGTTCCTCCACCTCCTCAGCAATCGAAGCGAGCCGCCAACAAGCCAAAAGGGAAGACTGTGACTGAGATGACCAACAAGGAGTTTTGGGAGAAGCGTCGCCGCAACCCCTATGCGGTGGACCAAGAACCCACTTTGGTCAACCGCCCGTTCTGGAACCGTTTTCAGTTTGCCATCTACTTTGATGTGATCAAGGCCAAGAAGAATCTTTTTGTTGATGTTCGCTCCATTGACACTGATGCTATGGAGAAGGATCCGGAGTACTTTGGCGAAGCTCTTCAGATGTGCACTCAGCTAAACATTCTCAGGATCATGCAATTCAATAAGGATTTCGATGCGGATTTGGTGGCTCAATTCTATGCCACCGTCCACCTTGGGACGGATGTCGACAGGACTCTGACATGGATGACCAATGGCAAGCTGCTTTCTGTCAAGTGGAAGGCTTTCATGGAGTTACTTGATGTGGTGGATACCGGGCTTGAGACTCCTGTCGGTTTCCATCCTCACCGTAATGCTACATCCACCCACAAGCAAGCCCTTTGGCCCTACTGCACTGTGAAGGTTCACCCAGTCACTCAGAAGAAGACCTATGAGCTGTCTCCGTATCTGGACATTCTTCATCGCATATTCCGTGAGACTCTCTTCCCTCGGATCGGAAATCTGGATATGGTCTACTCTTACCTCGTGGACATGCTCCTTTTCTGCCAGCATGAGAAGGAAGCAAGCACTGGAGAGAGCCTGGATATCTCTCATGTCATGTGGTATGAACTTCTATCTGCCGTGTCTGAGCGCAAGTGTCCTATCTATGGTCCATTCATCATGAGGCTCATTGAGAGGGCCTGGGCACAGACTTATCCCAGAGTGCTGCTAGAGACTGAAGACTTGGTGTCTCATGAGATCAAGCGTCTGAGGAAGAAGGACAACTGGACAGCACCTCACACAGGGGGTCCATCTGCTACTGCTGCCACAGGGGGTCCGTCTGCTGCTGCTGCTGCCATGGGGACCGAGGGTGAGGCTGCTACTGATGATCATGAGGAGAACTTTGGCCCCTCTAGTGCAGAACCGTCGTGGGCACAGAAGCTTAAGCGCAAGATGAAGAAGCTTTTCTGCATGGAGTCTCATGGTCAGTACGTGACTCATGTGGCGGAGAAGCATGCCAGGACGCGCCACAAGAAGATCATGCGTCAGATGGGAGCAACTGTTGTCAGTGGGTCTGAGGGTCAGATCACTGAAGAGGAGGACTGGATTCATCAGAATTGCCACTGGACCGACTCCGATGCCGAGCAGTTTTCGACCCACGATGAAGATGCAGAGATGTGATGTTCGAGACCTTCCCCTCCCATCACCTGGAGTCGTAGTGTCACTCTATCCCCTTTTTGGGGTCTCGCTGCCAAAGGGGGAGAGAGTGTAGGGATTTGCTTCTTGTGTCGTGCTTTGAGTCGTCTTGTGTTTTCTTGTGTGTTCCTTCTTTGGTTTGGTTTGGTGTGAGACCTAAGTCCTAGTCATATGGTGTAAGACATATGCTCCCTATTGCTACCTTTTTACTTATGTTACTTCAGAGTACTGTAATTTATATTGAGATGCATGCTTGTCTTGTTTATTCTCTTCTCTCATATATCTTGTGCTTAGTGTTGTTGGACTATAAAATATAGGGAGAGTGTTGATCCGAATGTGTGTGTCGTGCCTTATCTTGGCGCACACATTTTGGGGGAGCCCGTCTATATTTTGTAGTTCTTAGTTTTATTCGTTTTCATTCTTTTCCTTGCGCAAATCCCTTGTTGTCATCAATCCACCAAAAAGGGGGAGATTGTTACGGCATATCTCTCTCAAGGTAGTTTTGGTGATTGATGACAACATGTTTGCGGACTAATATTGTGCGTTGAATTATTCTCAGATTCTCCCCTGGCACGAGACACTTTCTTCCCCTCGGAGTGTATTTCAAGACGGTGTAGCTCTTTCGTTTCTTTCTAGGTGGACTAGTTGCGTAGAGGGCACCGTACTATCAAGAGGGGGTCCGCTGGGGTTTTGCTTGGGTGGAATCATCACGTACACATCAGCTTCTCACCCTCCGAGCTTTTCCTGTCCATTGAAGAGATCTCTCCTCTCTTCCTTGTTCTGTCTAGGTCTAAGTGGCAGTACCGCGCACCCAGCGGTAGTACCGCTGAGAAGCCACAAGCGGCAGTACCGCTTCGCAGCGGTAGTACTGCCGTGGCTCCACAGCAGTAGTACCGCTGGGGGCCTGGCTCCTCCGCTGGTCCTCAGCTTATTTGAGAGATCCCTTCTCTCTCTCTCGCCCCAGCGGTAGTACCGCACTGCCTGCGGTACTACGGCCGGAGGGTCACAAGAGGCAGTACTGCTCCAAAGTGGTACTACCGCCCTTGACCCCACTGCCGTAGTACCGCTGGGTAGTTTGGCTCCTACCGCCTCGATTCAAGAGGTCTTTTTCTCGTGTCGGGTTTTGCGGCACTAGTCACGGTTGTAGTGGCGGTAGTACCGTTCCAGGAGCGGTAGTACCGCCCTACCACCGCGGTAGTACCGCATTTGGGTCCATTCCCTACTAAGTCTCCTCAGCGCGGCAGTACCGTCGCCTGGCGGTAGTACCGCCCCCTCTCAGCGGTAGTACCGCCCTGTGCGGGGCTGGTTGGTGGGGGGGCAACGGGTTTGTTGCCCCCACTATAAAAGGGAGTCCCCTTCCTCCTTCTCACCCACCTCTTCCTCCCCCAACCTCCATTTATTGCTCAAACTCCATTAAATACTCCAAGCTTCATTTCCGCCCGATCTATCTCTCTAGCCAATCAAATTTGTTGATTTTCTCGGGAGTGGTTGAGAAGGCCCCGATCTACACTTCCACCAAGGGATTTTCGATTCCCCCGCTCATCCCTAACGGATCTTGTTACTCTTGGGTGTTTGAGCACCCTAGACGGTTGAGGTCACCTCGGAGCCATATTCCATTGTGGTGAAGCTTCGTGGTCTTGTTGGGAGCCTCCGATTAAGTTGTGGAGATTGCCCCAACCTTGTTTATAAAGGTTCGGTCGCCGCCTTCAAGGGCACCAATAGTGGAATCACGACATCTCGCATTGTGTGAGGACGTGAGGAGAATACGGTGGCCCTAGTGGCTTCTTGGGGAGCATTGTGCCTCCATACCGCTCCAACGGAGACGTACTTCCCCTCAAAGGAAGGAACTTCGGTAACACATCCTCGTCTCCACCGGATCCACTCTTGGTTATCTCTTACCTTTACTTGTGCAAGCTCTTTATTTTTTCTACCCTTGCTTGCTTGTATGCTTGTTGTTATTGCATCATATAGGTTGCTCACCTAGTTGCACATCTAGACAACCTACTTTGATGCAAAGTTTAATTCGGTAAAGAAAAGCTAAAAATTGGTAGTTTCCTGTTCACCCCCCCCCTCTAGTCAACCATATCGATCCTTTCAACCGGGCCCTATGAACCATGCCTCTTTTAAATCTTTAAACACCAGAGCCTTTGGAGGATGGACTCCATCACCACACTCCTTGAAGAGATGACCCAAAAGGCCACACACAGCATACCAATCTGGGAGTCGTTCGTATTTCACCCTAAATATGAGTCGCTGGACGGTGTCCTTCTTCTTGTTCACCAGGGAGACAACGTTTTTGAGTGGTTTTGTGACGTCAATCTTGACCCACACTCTGACAAAATTCCCCTCAAAATCATGTGAACTTGGCTCAGCATGAATGAACTCTCCGACCGTTGTAGACAAAACCTTGATATTGGAAAAGTAACCTTATGGGAAGTCATGGATCTGAATCCACATCTCAACTTTATTAAGCTCAATCATCGACGGCTTAGTAAAGCCATCATACGGCGCCAGCACCACCGCTTTCCCTTTGTAAGCCCACGGTCCTTCCTCCATTACGCGCTCCCAATCTCCCATGCAGCCAAACTGCATCGTGTACAAGTTCTCCTCCAACGGCTTGATCTTGACTTCCTTTGCCAGGTCCCAAGCCACCCTCATGGTTCTATAAAACCAGAATTGACTATAGGTTTTTTCAGTGTGAACCCTAGCAATGATCATCCAACGGGTCGCCGCCTCTGGCAGCTCCTCATCTTCCATCACCACATCCTCAAGTTCATCTTCTTTCAGACCTAACTCTTCCATCATCGCCTCTAGATCAGAGATAGGCACCCCGTTCCCGATCCCGAAGCGGAATCATCCATCGTACTCTTGCCCGAGAAAAACTATCCGCGGGCGAAAAACCCTAGCAGTCCTCCATCCCTCGCCGTAGACCGGCCGGGGGAGAGGAGGGGAGGGGAGTCCGGCTCTCTACGGTGACGAGGAGCGATAGATCGCCGCCACCTCCGAGAGGAGAGAAAACCCTAACGCGAGGGGACAGCCAGCGGTGCCCTCCTAGGAATGAACCAGTACGCGATCTGGGTGAGCAAGTGCGTCGCGTTTTATTGGGCTGGCCCAGAATTCCGAGTGTGCGGGCGCTGATTCTCCTAGACGGCGCTTAAGGAGGTCCCACACGACTCATAAGACGTTGTTTACACGTATTGGGCGCCCCTATGATCACTTACAGTGAGACCTGGAAAACCCTATTCGCCGCATTTTGCGGCAAAATGTCGACCTGTCGCACACCCATCGACCATTCGTGGGCCGGCCCATGTCGGATGCTTCCTACAAAAAAATCTCTCAAAAATGCAGAGATTGAGGAATCGGACCTCAAACCTCCCACTCCTGGAGATGTGTATCTAGCCATTCGTGCTTAACAACACTAGTGTGTTATACATGCAAAGGCTGTTTCTTTCTTTCAAGTTTTTTCGTTTTCGTTTTCCTGTTTCTTTCTTTCTTTTATTTTTGATTTAGAAATATCGCAATTTCAAAAAAAGTTCAATATATTCAATACTTTATTCGGCTTTTTATAAAAAAAATGTTTGATTTTTTTGTTCAGGTTTCAAAAAACATTTTGTTCTTTACAAAAAATGTACAAAATTTGTTTGTCTTTCAAAATGTGTTAGATGTTTCAAAATTTGTTCGTGATTTTCAAAAAATGACCGCATTTTCAAAAAAATTCAAATTTTCAAAAACATTTGGAATTTCACATTTGTTCCCATTTTTCAAAATTTGCTTCTGATTTTCAAAAAATGTTCGTGTTTTCAAATTTGTTCAAATTTTCAAAAAGGTTTTGAAATTTCACATTTGTTCCCATTTTTCAAAAATTGTTCATGTTTTTCAAAAATTATTCGCATTTTCAAAAAATGTTAATGCTTTCAAAATTTAGATAGAAATTTTAGAAATGTTCAAGAATTTCAAGAAATGTTTGTGGTTTTAAACTTTTGTTCATAGTTTCATGAAATATTCCATTTTAATTTTTTTTTGTTGACCAATTCAAAAAATATTCGCTGTTTGAATTTTTGTTCAGAATATCACGAAATGTTCCATTTTCAATTTTTTGTTCACAATTTCAAAAAATGTTCGCAGTTTCAAATTTGTTTGGAATGTCATAATTTGTTCACAAATTCAAAAAATGTTCGTGGTTACAAATTTCTTTGGAATTTCTAAATTTGTTCACACAGTTTCAAATTTGTTCGGAATTTCATAATTTGTTCACAAATTCAAAAAATGGTCCACGTTATCACAAAATCAAATTCTGACTTTTCAATTTTTTTGTTCACATATTCGAAAAATGTTCGTTTCTCTAATTTTTTTCATGAATTCAGAAAATGTGCGCATTTTTTTAAAGAGACATATTCAAAGAAAGTATACTTTTAAAAAATCAGGTTTAGTTACAGTGCACAAGTCAGGTTTAGTTCTTTAATTGGTTCCTGTTTGCTACAGTGCACATGTCAGGTTTAGTTCTTTCATTTTTGCACTGCTCTTTAATCAATTGTACTAGTCTACTGGGTTGGCGACGTGTGCGTGGTCGCAAGCACTTGGTCAGAAGTTCGATTCGAATCCTCGTAGCGCCTACCATTCCTTTTTGCCAGATTTTTCGTTCCGAAGTGAAGCTTCATGGGCCGGCCCAGTCGAGCTGCCCCTTTGCGTCTGGCCGCCAATTTCACGCAAAGAGCGTCCAATAGGAGCTCTCGTGAAACCTAGGGAACCCTCGCGTATGATTTTCATGGCACGACATAGCCCCCTTTTTCTTTCTTTTCCTTTTTCTATTACTTTTGCATTCTTCCAAACATGCTAAATAAATATATTACAATAAATACAATAAATTAAACATTTGAAAAAAATGTTAACTAAGCATTTTAAAAATGTTTCTCAACTACAGGAAAATATATACAATGTGTGTGACAAAGTTAACGGAGGGAGTAAATGTTGATCAAGTATTTGAAAATATGATAAAGAATGTTTTGAATTTTTTTAATCAAGTATCTGAGAATTCTGAAATGTATATTGAAAAACTATTTACCATGTATTCAAAAAATATTAATCTTGTATTTAAAAAATGTTGATAAAGGCTTTTAAAAAATATTAATGTGTACAGAAAATATGTTGACCATGTATTCAAAATATATTAATATTTTATTTTATTTTAAAGTAATCAAGCATGTATTGAAAAAAATTTAGTCTTACATTTAAAGTTTTTAGATGTGTATATAAAAATTACTGACCAAGTATTAAAAATTTAATCTTGTACTTCAAAAATGTTAAACATGTATATTAGAAAATATATTAGATATATACCAAAAATGTACAATGTGTATGCAAAAAGTAGACAACAAAGAATTTCAATTTTCGAAAGATGTTAATCATGTCTTTCAAAATGTAAGACGGGTATATATAAAATGTTTCTGATGTATACAAAAAAAATTGTATGTGTGCTGAAAACATAGTTAACATGTGTTGAGAAAATGAAGAAGGCAATGCAAAAAGATAAGCAAAAAAACCAGTGAAAATCACGAAAGAAACATAAGACAAAGAGAGAAAAGAAAAACCAGAAAAATAGTGAAAGAAACGAAGAAAACTATGAAAAACAAAGAAAACAGACAAGGAAGAGACAAATGAAAACCCCGAACAGAAAATACAGAACAAATGAGCACCTAAATTAATGGCCGGTCAATATGCGGGAGCCTTCAGGCGAGACGAATGCTATACTCACTTTAAGCGAGATATAGCATTCGTGCTACATATTGTCCAGGACTCGGGTTCATGTTGTCAGCCAGTAAGCGAGATGTATCATTCGTGCTACATATTGGCGCTATACTGGGACAGCCAGTTAAGTTAGCTAGAAGCCCTCTAACAAAAGTTTGGCTGGCCAGTTCGGCTTCTTTCGTTGTCTGTTCTTCTTACAAAATTATTTGGGTTGGGATTTTCTAACATCAAAATAGTACATAAATATTTTAGGGAAACAACGCGTGTGCATTTTTGAAATCCATGAACGTACTTTTTGAAAATGATCAATTATTTTAAAACACAAATATTTTCAAATTCAAGATTTTTTATAAAAGAATCATCATTTTTAATTTTCGCAATATTTTCCAATTTTGTGAACATTTTTCAAGTTCGTGATTATTTTTTCAATTTGCCGACAGGTTTCAAACTCGTTAAGTAAAATTTCATTCGTGAACATTTTTTCTTAACTTGCAATATTTTTCAAGTTTATGAAGTTTTCTCAAATTCGTGAACATTTTAATAATCTACGTCCATTTTTTGACATTACGAAATTTGTAATCTATAAAAACCAGAGGTTAGTTTTTTTGGAGCTAGTAGCTGTTGTTTTTCATCTAAAGAAAGCGAGGGAGTCGACTGAGGGGGAGGTGAGCGAACGCAAGTTGGGCCGCAGCCCACTAATGTGGCATGCGAGCGCTGGCGCACCAGCCGGGGATTAAGTGCAAGACCCTGACAATCCGACCTTGCAATGGTGAGGCATCCTAGATGCCATTTCTGAATTTCTCAAAAAAAAAGAAGGCACCAAAGGCAAGAGGTCTGTCATTCGCAACCTATGAAGATGTGTTGTTGTGTGAAGTTTGGTTAGCCACAAGCATGGATCCTATTTGTTTAGCCAAGAAAAAGGCCGTCAAGGATTGGCAATAAATCCACAAACATATGGTTTATCGAACCAGTATGAGTACTTTGACTGCAAGAAATTATCAGTGTCTGCACACAACTACAGTACTTGCCTTGGTCCCCAACAAAAGTAATGAGACCACCAGTTTCACTAGCCTTGCTAGTTACAATGATTAATGTATCATGTCGAAGGAATTGGTAATTGCAATAAAACCAAATAATGGTTCAGATTGTTAACAATAAATAAAAATGTTGATCGAGGTTGAAAGCGATTAAGATGAATGGACTGGAATCCATAACTTCACTATTGCATCTCTTCATAAAGAATAACATAGGTGTGATGAACAAATTACAGTTATGTATTGATTAAGTTGTAGTTTTTATGATTATCATTATACATGGCATAATTGCATATAGCCATTACGTCATTATATCTATAGATCGTTGTTCAGTTGCATGTATAGCTAATACTCCCTCCGTTTTTATTTACTCTGCATATTAGGTTTGTCTAAAGTCAAACTTTATCGTTGAATTCATCATTGCATATATTTTAACATCATATAAATTTGTTACTCTAAATGTTTCTATTGTTTTCTACAAACTTGGTCAAACTTGACTTCAGTCAAAGCTAATATGCAGAGTAAATGAAAATGGAGGGAATACTCCACCTCAAGACCGTCATCAAACATGCATCTCAAAGGTATTAAGTAAATAGAGGATTGCATTGATCATGATGACATGATGTTGACAATATATTGCCCCTAGCTCAAATCAAAAGAACCACACAACTATCTTTTTATCCTTAGTGGCAATAACACAATACAAACTGTGTCCACTTTCTGTCACTGTAGTAGATTACTTGCAAGGTTAAACACAACCAATATACACAACACCCTCTTGGAGATCGTTAATCTAAACATGGCCGGTGCAAGACTAATAAATCAAAGAGCATATATGTCTATAAATTATGCAGGAAAGAACTCATATGAATCCAGGCTAAATCATGTATAGATCTGATCATAAAGTGCCAATTCATCACACTGCAACAAAGATACTCCGTTTTTATTTACTCCGCATATTAGGTTTGTCTAAAGTCAAACTTTATCATTGAATTCATCATTGCATATATTTTAACATCATATAAATTTGTTACTCTAAATGTTTCTATTGTTTTCTACAAACTTGGTCAAACTTGACTTCAGTCAAAGCTAATATGCAGAGTAAATGAAAATGGAGGGAGTACTCCACCTCAAGACCGTCATCAAACATGCATCTCAAAGGTATTAAGTAAATAGAGGATTGCATTGATCATGATGACATGATGTTGACAATATGTTGCCCCTAGCTCAAATCAAAAGAACCACACAACTATCTTTTTATCCTTAGTGGCAATAACACAATACAAACTGTGTTCACTTTCTGTCACTGTAGTAGATTACTTGCAAGGTTAAACACAACCAATATACACAACACCCTCTTGGAGATCGTTAATCTAAACATGGCCGGTGCAAGACTAATAAATCAAAGAGCATATATGTCTATAAATTATGCAGGAAAGAACTCATATGAATCCAGGCTAAATCATGTATAGATCTGGTCATAAAGTGCCAATTCATCACACTGCAACAAAGATACCACAAATTACATCAGATGGATCGCAATCATGTAGGGCAGCTCATGTGATTGTTGTATCGAATAACAATGTAGGGAGGTTGTTATCTAGCTACCGCTATGGGCCCATGGTCTAAGAAGGACTACACACACACATGGTGGGAACAATGACGAGTTGGCTCCGCTGATGGATTCCGCTCCTAAATTGGGCTCTAGCTTGGATCGTCTCGAAATAGAGAGGTGGCAGTGGTGAAAAAATCCTTGATAAAATAACAAGAGGCCCCACGTGGCCATGGCTCTCATTGAGAGGCGATGAAGCTGACTCTCATTGACCCCATGTGGCCCTGGCTCGTAGCCTAAGGGCTGGCCACATGGTCCCACAGCGTGGTGGCCTCGGAGCCCCCTCCAGGGCCTCCAGTGTTGGCTTGCTTTATTCTCTTCTGAAAACTTCATGTCATATTTTTTTGTTGGTCCCTAAAAGAAGTAATTTCCTAAAATCACAAAAATAGCAGAAAACAACAATTGGCAATTGACACCAAGTTAACTAGAGGATACCTCGCGCGTTGTTGCTGGAACTGGTTGATGCAACCTTGTATTAATAAATGAGAACCAAAATAAAAAAAACATATAACTTATTATATTTGATTATGTATAGTTGTAACAATATTTATTGAAAGAGGTTGAGTAATTAAAATGAAAACAACATGTTGAATATTATGGTGGGTCTTTCCACATGCATGATTGACAATTGTATGATGAGGTGGCATGTTTGCATGATATATAAGATATTTGAAATGAAGACAATATAACCTTTGTAGTATAAAAGCAAGATGAGATGAATTGTACAAAAAATAATGTCCTTTGCACATATTAGGGAATACATCACCTGAGAGTGTGTTCTGCAGCACCGGGGGATGAAAGACTTTCCATTGGCCTTGATAGACACACACAGTAGGCATAACAAAAAAGGAACGCCAGAAGAGTACATAAATATGAAAATAACAGAGAAGGTGAGCAGCACAAAAGCTGAAACCTTACGTGGGTCATATAGAAGATTTCTTTTGCTTAGGAAGAGTACGCCAGATATTTATGCAAAGCACGCTTGCACTACATGAATCTAGCCATGGAGAAAAGCATGAGCACCCACGTGCTTTTGTTTGAACATCTGAACTTCCGAAGGCTTGATAAAAAAATAGATGGCTCTTCAGCTCTTATAATTGAAAGGCAACCGTGGTGTAGACCAAAAGATAGAAACATAATAATTAGTGGGATCGAAGCAGTCTCTATGCATTGTAAATGTAATCTGCACTCATTACCAAGAAAATGCTTACCAGTAGCGCTGGTTTTTGAGCTACCAGTAGCGCGGACATCAGCGCTACTGCTACGGCGCTACAGCTATTTTGTAGCAGTAGCGTGTTTTTAGGCCAGCGCTACTGGTAAGTTCAAGTACTAGTAGCGCGTTTTCAGGCCCGCGCTACTGCTAACATTTATGTTTTTTTAGCATTTTGGCGTTGTACATGTTTAAACATATATATCTTTTATACAACAGCAACTCATCATGAACTAGTCTGTTTAAATAGCATATTCATTACCACTTGTCATCACCATCAAACAATGTTCGTCAATGAGACATCATATAACAAGTTGGTCACTAGTCATAATCACAACTCCTCCTCCTCATCATCAACTCTAACACATTGTAGCACATAATAACACATTCTAGCTACGACCTACTCCTCTCATAGGACCTACTCTACACTCTCTTATGTAAAATATCATAAAACAAGATAGGCATTGACGCTACATTAAGGAAAATTGACTCTCCATAATAAAGAACGGAGATCATCTTGTCTCCAAGTCTTGGCCTACGCACAATGTTGCTTCCGAGTAGCTCTCTACGATGGTTCAAACATTTTTTGAAATCATCTATTATCATGGTTTCCTCGCTTTTAGAAATCCGGTATGGACAGGAGTGATGTGGATACTGCGGCTGACCTGGCCGTGGTGGTCGTAAGCTCATAACATTAATGCGACCTCTCATCAACATCAGATGAGGCACACAATCCATCGGGATTTTCTGTTCAAAAACATAGTAATAACTTTGTAGTTAGCAATATAGTTTAGTTTTATAAGAATTTATGCAAAAGATGCACGGATGTCGTAATAGTTGAAAATCTTACCATGATATCTCCATTGATGTTACCGTAGTTCAACACGTGCACTAGTCGTAATAGTTGAAAATCTTACCATGATATCTCCATTGATGTTACCGTAGTTCAACACGTGCACTAGTGGCACGTATTGACCATAATGTGGAGGAGTTTGATAATAGCTATTGTAATTCTCAATATCAGTAAAAAAATGCGATAAGACCATATTGCTCCTTATAAGTTAATTGTGCTTCATCATTGTAGTAATAGGTTCTGTCTAGCATTTTCCGTACATTTTTTAAAGAATGAAAATAAGCTGTCAATGGAAATAAACTGTCAAATATTTTGAAATAAACAATATAAATTACTTAGTAAATATGTTTAAGAAACTCACACAGCGGTAGAACTGGAAGCGTGTCAACAAGGAGCCAAATGGTCATATCATTTTCGTCGATGTCAGGATCACCAAGATCGAAGGTGAGAAGCATACCCTCATGAAAATCATACGCCTTGCAAAGGGCTTTCCAATTCAGGCAACCAAAATTGGATGAGTTCACAGAATTGTATAGATTTACAGCAAAATCATAATCATGATGGGTCCTTAGTTGAATTATCTTTATCTCCATTCTTTCATGATCTTCAAAACCCATCTTCTCCAAGACATAGCGTCTTGCATGGCATAGGATAAGCTATTTGAATTATAGAAGACGGAAATTACACGTTGAAGAAGCAGCGAAGTCGTGCAAAAATAACAAAAAACACTTGTCGTCGTTGCGTACCGTTTCAACCGAAGGTCTCTTGGAGCTTGATGCTGAAGCGCCGACCTTCTACTAATTGAGGTCTGTCGCACAGACCGCGCTTATCTTTGCAGTACTCGCACATAGCGAATTCCCTTTCGTCGTCAGACATTTCCTAATAGGTAATTAATAATCCATCATCGAATACATATATAGTAGTTTGTAGCAAAGATCATCATATAACAACTAAAACACCTAAAATTTGTAGTTTGTAGTAGTTTGTAGCAAAGATCATCATATAATCCATCATGAATACATATATAGTAGTTTGTAGCACAAACCATGCTCATCTTTTGCATTCAATAAGCAAATAACTAATAGGTAATTAATAATCCATCATCGAATACATATATAGTAGTTTGTAGCAAAGATCATCATATAATATCACTAATACATCTCGAATAATAGCTCCTCTAGGTTCAGTGGGCCGCGGTGGATACCCAAAGAGAAGGAACCATCACCGGATCATAGCTCCGGTGAGATCCCCAAAGAATCTGCCAGATATTGGAGAACCGGCCGTTCGCCAACGTAACCAAGTAGCGTTGGACGTGCGCGTTCTCCTCCGTGACACGGTGCTGTACCACCTGCGCGGGGGACTCAAACCTCTCCACCGATGCAGGCCCACGTGACCGCCACCAAAGAAGCTTCGGATCGACGACGGGCTGGCTCCTCACTAAGCTGCGCTCACCAGAAGGTAGCACAACCCAGTACCAGCCCGGCGGAGCCCAGTCCTGGACATGGCCCCTCGGCTCAACCAGGAGTCCTCCGCCGAGTCGACGACGAGGATGCGGGATAGGCATCGTCGACGCCGAGAACAAAATGCTTAATTATGAAAACAAAATTAATAAACACAATAAGCAAAATTTGGCATGACCTTTGCTATAAACAGGACATATCGAGCGCCTGAAATTTGCCGGAACGTAAACGAATTGACATTTATGGCAAAACATAGGCCACTCAGAAAAATATGACATGTCCACTGCAAATTTGCGTATAATAGGAAAAATTGCTTTAACTAAAAAAATAACAACAATTGCTTTAACTAAAAAATACCTAGAATTCTGTTAACTACACCTAAAACAACTAAAACACCTAAAATTCTGTTAACTACACCTAAAACAACTAAAACACCTAAAACTCTTTTTAATACACTTAAAACACCTAAATTCTATTAACTACACCTAATTAAAAACCTAGCTAAATTTCTATCCTAACTTTAAAACCTAGTTAAATTTAAAAACCCAGGGTTCATACGAATTAACTAGGGTTCATACCTAATCTGTCCAAGCAAGGGTTCGATCATGCATAACCTAAATTATTCTAATAACCTACATTTTTTCAACTACAGAATTCAAAATAACTACTCTAATAACTATAACTAGGGAGGGAGGGAGGAGGAGGAAGGAGGGAGGAGTACCTCTCGGTGGAGGAGGGCCGACGCGGGAGGAGAGCCGGTACGGGGGCCGGGGCGGCGGGCGGAGGAGGGAGGCCGATGCGGGGGAGCTGGGCGGCCGACGGGGAGGAGGCTGGCGCGGGCAAGGGCGGCTGACACAGGGAGGAGGGTCGGCGCGGGGGACGGCAGTGCGGGGGTCGACGCGGCGCGCGGGGGATCGAGAGGGCCGGAGTGTGGGAGTGTGAGTGAGAGTGAGATGAGGCCGGCCGGGCCGGGGGGCACGGGGGGGGGGGGGGGGGGGGGGTAGTGGGCTTAACAGCAGCGCGGGAAATGGGCCAGCGCTACTGCTAGGCCCACTAGCTGTAGTGCAGGTTGGACGCCAGGCGCTGCTGCTATTTTTTGACCACGGGGTGTGGTGTATTGCACTTAGCAGTAGCGTGGTGCTGTGTAACAAGCGCTGCTGCTAACTGATACCAATAGCACTCTTTATAGCCAGCGCTACTACTAACTAGTAGTAGCGTGGGGTTATAAACAAACGCTACTGGTAAACTTCTATCTATAAGCGTTTTCCTAGTAGTGATTGGTCAGGTTGTGTGATAGATCAAGAAAAGGGTTCAACACTGAAAGATATACTACCTTCATTCCAAAATATAAGGTGTTTTGGATATTTTAATGAACAATTAAAGATGTACTACGTACGGACTAAAATGAACAATTTCTTATAATTTGGAACGGAGGATGTAACTGATTAGAAGATAGAAAAACTCCTACTCCAACATTAGTTTCTTGCGTACTCTTATCAGGACACACATGTTAATATCCCTTGTTTGCAACCCATACCTGATATGTCCTGCAAGCAAATCAGTGATAGGAAGGACACACCAGACCGCATAAACAATTCAGGCATACCTGATATAGTCTAATGTCCTGAGAAGACTTCCCGCTGCCTTGACTTGAATCTATATACTCCCTCCATTTTCTTATATAAGGCCTCTATGAAAAATACATTTTGTATTTATACAAGGCCACTAACAGTAATCGAGGCAAAATTTAATGATGTTTTTTTGTACTAGCAACTTGTTTAATATTTGCATGCATGTAGTTATAATGACACTGTGCTACTTCCTTTTCATTACTTCCTTGCATGCATGCGGGCGTATTAATTATCTCGGTCAACGAAAAAAAAAGTTGGCTTGCAAAGCAGCCATTAAATGTTATCTCGATACCTGTAATTTGAGTTTGTGGCCTTGTATACGGGAATGGAGGAAGTACATATAGATAACAGGAGTAATCTAATGTCGCACGACCATTTTTCAGTCGTGGCGTTTTACATATTTGGATTTCCTTGAAGTACCTCCAATCTGTGATGTCAGTGATTAATCCTGTCCTGACATTCGTTTTGTTGCTGGTAAGTCTGAGTGGTGCTTGGTCTCGATTTATTTTTCTTGCACCGGCTTCGCTTCTTGGTGTCTACGTGAGAATCTGTCTTCTGTGTCGTTCCTACCAATTTGAGTGAATTCAGAGATCAAACCGTGGCATCAGAAGACAATTATAACAAAATCAGCATCAAATTGTGTCGTTCCTACCAATTTGGCGAGCCGTCGGCGCCGGCAAGGGCTGGAGATTAGCTCCATCCAGCACGCGGGTAGTACCCGGCGATGAGAGTGGATGACACAGGCCAACAAATCTGTCCCGTCCGGCGAAAACCTGCTAAATCAGAAACTGAAAGATGCTCATCGAGCTTTCGTAGAACGGGGAGGGGATTGAGAACGGAGGGCACTGCCTACCAGGATCCCAGCTGTGGTGGAGGTGACAGGAACAACACAACCGAGGAGGGGTACGGTTGGGATTCAGGTCAGAGCAGGGGCATTGCCTCCCAGCTACTGTGGAGACAGCGGGGACAACGCAGCCGTACAGCTTTAAGGGCAGAGAAGGTGTTGGGATTGTTCCATCAGTCACTGCAATTTGGAGGAGACGAAGAGGAATGGAATTAATCAATGCGATGCATGAGACTAATGGAGGAGATGAATATACTGTGGTGCTTGGGATAGGAAGGCGAGACAACTCCGTGGAGGGAAGGTAACGAGTTTCTTTGTGTCGCTTGGCAGAACAGAAAGGAAAATTAAATTGGAAAGATATGATGACGAAGCTTGGCTGCATGATGTGGACCAATCAGAAGCTTGCTGATGTGTATAACTTGCATGTGTAGAGAAATAGGTTAGTGGGGATCATCTATTTAGTTATTATAGATTATAGATATGCTATTCAAGAAAAAAACTAAATGTTAAAAAATAGCGTCAGAACTATGCAATTATGATATAGATATAGCATGAAAAGGCAAAAGTTATAGATACGTCTTGGACGTATCAACACCCCCAAACTCAATGACCGCTAGACCCAGAGCAAGTAATGGTAACATTTTTTATATATTGTGAATGCTATCTTAACGTGAACATGATTGGTTTGACATAATTTATGTCTAACTTGAAGAGTAGCGGTGCATTGCAATACTCTATAATTGATAGTAAACAAGTAACATCAAAACATCCTAATAAACATACTATCGGTTTTCAAGAATCAATGCTTTCAATGTTCCCATCGCCATAGGCTTAGAAAGGATCTTAAATTGTATTGGAAACATAGCATTGCTTTATCATTGCGAGAAGGAGCGCTTTTTGCAAAACTTCGAGGCATATCGCATGTGATAATGGAGACCGACTGCCAGGAGTTAGTGCAACTATATAATTCTCGCCACAATTCATGCTCGATTGTGGCTTCTATCCTAGATGAAGTAGGAGAGCTAGTTTTTGATGTTCCAGTTTTTGAGATTCAACATGTAAACAGGGCAGCAAATTTACCGGCGCATCTCTGTGCAAAACATGCATGCACTCTGAATGCGACCGATTGCTGGCTCGAGGAAACCCCTAGCTTCTTGGTGACCAGCCTCTTGGCTGATTGCCGGGAGAACACGTTTGTTGAATGAAGCTCTCTGATTTGCCTACAAAAAAATAATAATTGCAATCTTAACACCAACCCCAGGCAAACTAAGTTACTTTGATTATGCTTTATTGTGCACTCCCGTGCAATACTTGACAATGAGTTTAGCCATAATACTTTTAATGAAAAATAGAATAATGATGAGGGTTTATGAGAAGTAAAAAATAAAGAAAGTCTTGGATCAACAAGGCTTGATCATTAGGTAATGGGAAGACCTTCTAATCAATGTCAATGCATGGATTAGGGATTACCATGCAATAGATACACTAGAGTTATAAGTGTATGAAACCTCTACTATGGACTAGTGGGGTGTGCTTCCAACATGCTTGCTAATGAAGACCTAGAGCATTTGAGGAAGCTCATCATTGGACCATACAAGCATGTCCTATATAGTAAAAATCCCAACCAGTGTATGAACACACGAAATACGTGGAACTCTCAATGTGAATGCAATAATGCTATTTCGAAGCACTTTATTATGATATTTGCTCAATCAAGTGCTACTTTGAAGCACAAGTGTATACTAGAATAAGGATAATAGTGTTGCTCCCTCTCTTTTTTCTCTCTCTTTTGATCTCTCTCAACTCTCTTCCCCCTCTCTAGCACTTCCATGGTGCATCCATTATTTGATCTCTCAAGGTAGGAGCAACACTCTATAATGATGAACAATACGCTTTGAATTTACTTACAACTCAACTCAAATAATAAAACATGATGTAGAAGCTCTAATGAATGTCTTTGGTAGCGTACCAGGATGTGCAATGATCCAACGTAACAACTACTATATATAAATAGCTAGCCCCCATTACCAGGAATTATCAGTCTTCTCCTTCAGCCACATCACCAAAATTATGTAGCCGTTAGATATAATAGATCAGCCCACAAGAGCCATCCGATCTAAACACTGGGAGACTTTGCACTAAGCAGCATGCAAGCATGCACAAACTACTTGCTGCATGCAGTAACTGAATGTAAGTGCGTTTTAATCCCATCAACGTGTCAAGAAAAGAAACTACTAACCCCGTTATGTCACACGTTTGCTAGTATTCGTTTCTTTTGTGGGCTGATCAGTATCCACTTGCTTGGTGGGAGCTATGGAATTCTCATGTGGACATGATGTGTAGCCCAAAGCATAGAAGGTGCACATGTTCCTCAAACTCTTCAGCACTCCTTTTACCAAAAAACACTCTTGGGCACTCATTTAGCAAGCCTTTTCTCTCTATCTAGATACCAATTACCAAGTACAATCCTTTCTTTGTGAATGAGATACATACATGCAACAAAGGTAAATAATTCTTTATCATATTTATCTCTTTGTAGAGTTGCCATGTGAGGAGATTAGCCGGATCAACCATCCGAATTTGCTTCTTTGTAGAGAATTTCCTATTATTCTTTATATAGCCAATGTGAATGCAATTATGTGAAATCAATGATTTCATGCACAAACATAGATGGGTGTACCGTAGCAACGTGCGGTGAGTCATCTAGTGTATGAAATAATGATGTGCAAAGCAAAATGACAATGAGAATAACATCTCTACTCATGTAGTGTAACTGATGATGGATGTTGCATTGAAATAACTGGCGATCAAAATGGCAGAAGATGTCGATATGTGAAATGATGATAGTAACTCCAGTAAGTGTCCAAATTTCATATCATGACACATGCGCAGATCTCACATGTTTCTTCCTAATTGTGTTGGTAACATAGACCGACCGAGAACCTGATAGTGACATGTATTTGAATAGTGCCGAAGTGAAAACAAAAGAAGTAAGGTCAAAAAATCATAAGTAAATTATAACTTGCAATCAAAATCCATCCAACCAAACATCATGTTCTCCAAATCATGAACAATAATTATATCCTTCAGCATAATATATGTCAATAGCAAGAAAATTGTTGGCACTAAACCACAACTTTACATTGCCAATGAATTGTTAATAATTTTGGTTGAAATTACATTTAGAATTTCATATGAAAAGTATGGCACATACTCTAAAATATAATATTATGAGTTCATTTAACTAACCTCCAAGTATCGTTATTTGTTCACCACAGTTCCTTTTTCCATGCAATACAGTAAATTACTTGGTCCTCCTATAAAGCATATTATCATACAATATTTTTGTTAAAATAAGTCTACAAACTGTGAGTTGACAACATATGCAATTATATATACAATTTGAACATTGAAAGAGTCTAGATGTAGATAATTATTTGGCTTCAGTTTCATTGCAACACCGCTAGTAACAACGAAGTACATCGTCGAACTCACCGCATTGATGAAATGGGTCACAGGCACCAGGGCCCAATACATCTGCATACCTAATTAAATTTTGAAATTTTGATTTGTAGAATATAACATCAACACTGCTATCGAGTGAATAGGGGGGACTTGCCCCCCCCCCTCCCCCCCCCCCCCCCGCACACTTCACCACAATGTTTATTTAATACTTGTTTATTGTTGAGTACATGTACTTTATAATTATCATTTGCATCATAGAATCACATACATATGATTTATTAAGGACTTTATTTGGTAGTTGAAAATACAATTTCGATCCGCAACAACTAGATGTTTACGTGATCGTCTAAAAACCGAGGGTTCAATTGGAAGCTGCTGACCATTCACAACAATATACTCGAAATACAGTTGAAAAATATGCTTGCATTTCATCAAACAAGTTAGGGCATGAACTATAGCAAGAGAATTGCAAGATTTATTGCCAAGCGGTAGAGCCAATATTAAGAAAAACAACACATCCATGGAAATACGTGTCATAACACAAGTCATCTTGTATTAGAAGAAGCACATCAAGACGACGTAGAGAACAACAAGGCAGAATAAAGCTAATAGAACCAAAACCAATTCCCCATGGAGGGGGTATTTAAAAAGAAAAAAATGGATAAAGGGTTAATTTGTTCTTGATAGCCATTTCCTTAACAAGTGAATGAGAACAACAGGTATAATTAAAAATAAAAATGAGTAAAGCCAACAAATGGAAAATGTAACCACCTACTAGCCCCGTCCTGGTTTATTGGCACTCTTCGTATTTTATGCCAAATTTTAACGATAAACTTAACTAAGAAAATATTAATGCATGTCACCAAAAAATATATCATTGGATTCATATTTGAACATAATTTTCAATGATATTTATTTTTGCTATGTATACCTCATGTTTATTAGCTAAAATCATGGTCAAAATATGGCCCTAAATACAAGGGGGACTAATAAACCAGGATGGAGGTAGTATGAAAAAGGTTCTGTGGTTCGCTAGTCGAGGGTCAAAATAATTGTTTTGACCTTCTAACACAAGGTTAACATGATTTGATCCATTTCCAATGTTCAGCATGATGTGACCCTTGGCCTTACCACCATATACGACAGTGACGAGATTAATGGGCTACTGCCATGATGAACCTCGGTAGACCGTGATCCACGCTCGCTTGCGGCTGCTGATGTGGCAGAAGTCTACTGGAAAAGAAGGCGACCGCGGCCTTCAAACCTTACAGCTAGAAGGAAAACAAATAATTAGTATCTATTATTTTCTCAACTTAAAAGTTATCAAATAGTCGTAAGTACCCACTTAAAACCGTTGTTCTTAGAGCAAACTTGAAATTTCACATAGAAATTTCCTACCTCAACTCTTTGCACATGTAAGGAATGCCTCTTAAGAGCATCTACAACTGGACTGAGCAAATCTAATCTCTAAATGTCCGCGGGTGCATTCGGGCGTGTTAACGGACATCGCCGGTCGACCCCTAAAATGCTCTCCCTTGCAACAATGTAAACACATGCATGCCGACCATTTGATAATACAAATACACGTAACAATGACTACCGTCCACAAATAAAATTTATTTATACATGAAAACACATTGTTAAAACATAAAATTTATTTGAAGCATATAATACAAACAAAATTCAGTGATTTTGAATGTTGATCCACATATGCTTCATAAGATCATTGAGCGGTTGCACGTGCACCTACTGATCTCAAAGTTGTCAGTCATCTCTATGAATTTCTCAACACACTCTGCATCTTGTTTCGGGAGGCGGGCCTCGGCCTTATAAAAATCATCCATGCGGGGTGTGCCCATTCGTGCTCATTCTCCACAATCATGTTGTGTAGGATTACACAACATGTTATCAACTGCCACAATGTCTTCGACTTCCACATCATTGCAGCTCCATGAGCAATACCCAAACAAGCTTGAAGCACTTCGAATACCCTCTCCACATTCCTCCTAGCATATTTTTGCATTTTTGCAAACATAAATTGTTTGTTACCTCGAGACCCAGATATAGTCTTACAACTATAAGATGAGACTAGACAGAATGGCGCGCTCTGCCCCGTCCGACTATGGTCATCCTCTTCGTATGTGATTTTGGATGCACTTGGGCCATGCGTTCTATGCATATAGTTGGTGATGAGAGAAACTATGCTAAAAAGAAAAGGAGAAGATATCTTCAGGCATGGCCAAGTTTGTAAGATACATTGCTATAATTTCACAAAACGGTAGTGCTTCTGAGTATGATTCCAAATCCAACGACATCAATTTTGAGTAACTCTAGTAGCGCGGAGTTTGTAAGTTTGTTGTAGTGTGCTGACTATTGATGAGTTTCCTTTTCTTTCTGCAACTTGTTGAGCTTCTTGAGGGTCTAGATTTTCTTATTTTGCTTGATCTCTTTCAACACGGTGGTGAGACCGACACTGGGCTGCAGGGGCGGAATTGGGCCTGGGGCAACTGGGGCTATAGCCCCAGGCGTGGCCCAACTAGTAGTTATACATTCAGTTTTTTTTTTCATTTTTGTACGCATAAACGGCCCAGCCCCAGCCATGTAAACGCAGCCAAGGCATCAGCCCATACTTTCCACCCATCGCTACCAGTTCGCAATTAGCCCAGGATGCCATGATCGCTAGCCCAACCACACCGTTTCTTCTTCTCGCTCGTCTGATCAGGAAATAGATCTCGCTCAAGCGATCACGCTGCGCCGCCAATTCCCCTAGTGGTGATCGCTCGACTAGATAGACGAACGTCCAGACCTACGCCCAGTCGGCTGGCGCTCGGAGCCTTGGACCGGATCATCTCTCGCATCATCGGAGCTACCCCCTCTAGCGCTATGTTCTGCTCCATCTACACAATGGACTGGATATCTGACCGATTAGGTTTGTGATCTCTTGTACCCTCTGCTCTTTT
The DNA here is from genome assembly GCF_003073215.2 of Triticum urartu. NCBI lineage: Eukaryota > Viridiplantae > Streptophyta > Magnoliopsida > Poales > Poaceae > Triticum > Triticum urartu. The sequence goes on from NC_053024.1 coordinate 96,665,471, forward strand.
TCCCTAGTTCGTTTTTGATCAACCGAAATCAAGGAATTGGTAATGCTAAATTTTATTTCTTTGTTATTTGTTAACAGGAAAAAAATACCAATCAAAGATGAAGAAGACCCGGACAATTAAATCTGTTTTTCAACCAACATTCAAACAGCCTGCATCAAACACATCAATGAATGACCAACCGAACGAGTAGGACTCGGAAAAAAATGCGAGGAAATGCAATGGTTTACTACCTTGTGCACTTTACGATAATATTTTTTTTGTAATTCATATGAACAATTGACCTAGTACATGTCCATTATCTTGATTTTAATTACTCTATTTTATGCTTACAGTTTCCGGTCCTTCTAATATTGCTGGTGAAGAATGATGTCCTCAAATAAAGCAAGTCTTCACTAATATGGTACGAGGGTTTCTTCTCACAGTAAAAATGAGCTTATATTTCATTCTTTTTGTTAACTATTTCTTCTCAGAGTAAAAGTGAACTTATATTTCATTTGTAATGGTGATGTACTTCTAACATGCATTTGTACGCGGTATTTAACGTTATTTGTAGTCCCCCACATTTTTTTTATTTGTAGTCACTTTAGTTTTAGCCCTAGGCTTTGAGAAATCCTGGTTCCGCCTCTGCTGGGCTGGGAAGGTTAGACCACCTGCACTGCTCCGTGATATTGGCTAAGTCTGCAAGGCCGATCACGGAGTGTGCCTGCCAAGATCGCGGTCAACGCCAGTCTCTCCTTCGCCGAGGAACCGGAGCCCGTCTGAGACGCCGTTGAGCGGTGGTTCTGGGCGGAATGTGGCGGTACAGGTGCTGCGACCGTGTCGAGTCTGGCGTAGTAGTTACATCCGGCATCGACGTGAGGACCACCGGTGCTAGTTATGCCGGTCGTTCCGTTGTGCATGCCACGGTCGTCAACGCGTACGCCGTACTCACGCACTTCGGCCGCGGCTTGCTGGATCACCGATCGTGGTCTGCACCGGCCTCTACTTCGCCGACGATGCTGCCTGTGATGCAGTCGAGCGGTGGTGCTGTGTGGGACGTGGGGCTGGCACTGCACGTGGAAGCCACCCAAATCGCTTTCCAGGCGCCCGGTGCAACTTCTATCAGCCGTAGTATGAGGCGGTCGGAGGGAGTCATGTTCGGCACCGACGCAAGGACCACTGGTGCTGCTAGCTGTCCCGCTGCCGCCCATGGTGGTATGCACGCCGCGGTCGCCAACGCGTACGCCGTCGTTGCGGATCAGCCCAAATCACCTCCGGTGGCGAGGACCACCGTGGCCGTGTGCTGTGCCGGCCATCCCGTTGTGCAAGCCTTGCTCGTCACTGCGTACGCGCTACTTATGCTCGAATAAAATACGGTAGTTGGTCTGGAGATGCGATGGAATTATCCCGATGGTCAAAGTGTGTCATGGGCGCGTCCCAAGACTCCCATCTCGTGCTCTGTGCATGACCAATTACCGAAACACACAGAACTCACCCAAACCCCTCACATCCAAGGTTTAGATGATGCCATGATACGGGACTCTCGGGAGCCATCGGATCTCAGATTGAATGGCTACTGGTTTAACATTTTGCAGAAAAATCATTCAAGAGTTTTAAAATTGCGCGTAGATACAATAGCTCCTCAGATGCCTCCTCAAATGCTATTGGATCTTAGATCCAACGGTCTAGAAGTCCGTATCACGGTGGCATATGAAGTCTAGTATCACATGAAACTTTTCTGTGCATACATATACTACATGAGGACTACACATGGATTTCCCATAAAATTACTATAGTTGTTCGTATATTCTTTCAAAGGAGTTTCAATTCTTCATACAAGAAATAAATAAAGAAGAAATTGCATTTATTCATTTCCTACTCGATGCATGATATTAAGACACCTAAATCATACATTTATTGATACTTACCAATTACTTCTATGTAAAGCATATTAAAAGCCCCTAATATTCCCACCCATTACAATATGCATCCATCAGTCTAAAACCCAATGGTCACGACGTAAGGAGCCTAGGCACCTAGGTGTCCCAAAACGGTCACCACTTGGTCCTAATCATCTAGCCGCAAATGATAACGAGAAAAATAAATATTAATATATGAAAACCATAAAGATAAGAAACCACCAACATGACATCTCATAATTTTATTTCAAGATGGTCATGACATTATTTCTCATCATAAAGCATATGTAATGCTTGCTCATGGCTCTGTCAAGGTACGAGATCGCTTGCATCCAGGAGCACAACCTTTTTGGCATTGTTCTATAGTTTGAAAGCAATCACCTCCTAGGTCGCAGCAGTAAACTGCATTTATCCGTGAGCATGTGCACATTTGGACCTTGTTGTTGTTCATCTGCTCAATTGTTCGACCTGCATGGAAACAACAACGTTGTCAACTAGCTTTCGTGTTAGTGGTTCTTCAAGGAGGGATCATACTCTGTCTAATAACTTTTTATACTATAAAAACTCTTATCATATTCTAGATGATTGTTTCCATATACTTACACTGCGAATGAATCGTGGTATATGCGAGGATAACTATCATAAGCATGACCACCCTGCTTCCGTTCATCAAAAGCTTCGCCATAGAAGTGAGTCCTCTTATTGAGATATTGTTTGCCTGATGTATCTGAGGAAGCACATACTGACCACACAGCCAATATATATATTCAAACCAAAATGATCTATTTTTCCCCGCAAAAAAAACAAAATGATCTATTTTTAGTAAATCAATTATTATATATCCAATATTGCGGCCTATTTATTAACAATTATGAATCATTAGTGAGAAATAAAAATACTATCTATATTTGGATACAAGTAATTACGTCAATATTTGGATACAGATAATTACGTCTGGGATCGTTGATGCCATATTGGTATAGAAAACTAAAGGGATTGGGCGAAATCGGCATAAATCAAACGTACTCCCTCCATTTTTATTTACTCTGCATATTAGAGTTGACTAAAGTCAAACTTTCTAGAGTTTGACCAAGTTTATAGAAAACAATATAAACATTTACCATAACAAATTTCTATGATGTGAAAGCACATTTAATAATAAATCTAACAGTATTGATTTGTTATTGTATATGTTAATATTTTTGTTTATAAACTTTGTCAAAATTTACAAAGCTTGACTTTGACTAAAACTAATACGCGGACTAAATAAAAATGAAGGGAGTACGTACGACTTTTATTAATCAACGAACCTGCCTACCTGCTAGGGTCGATTGATGCCCAACTTGCAGTAAGTAGGATGGGCTAGTTCATTCTGCCTATGGTCATCTTGTGACTGAAATTAAGGAGTTGACGAGCAGAGAGTTTATTCCCTGGAAGTTAACTACGGACCAAAATAGATTTGCGGTCCGCTTAACAAATTATAATATAGAGTGTACCATAGCTATATGGATGCACCTTGAGCCACCATGTATTGAGGATCTTTTGCCTCTTGACTATAACTCTCTCAATATGAAATAAAACTTCCTTTTTCCTCACAAAGAAAAAAAAATCTTGCAAGCACAAACGGCATAGAACGCACAAAACACAAACCACACATGCATGCAACTATTGCAATGATGACTATGGTTGTTTGGTCTGGACGACCCCTCCGCACCTAACAGGTAACGGCTCATCCCCGGCCGCGCGCCGCCCTAACCAACATGTGTGAAGCTCGGGAAAAGCCTCCGCCATCAACGGGTGGCAGTGCGCCCCAAAGATTGAGACCGAGAGCAGGTTAGGATGGATGGAGTAAGATGAGTAGGTTTTGCAGAGTGGAAATGGAAGACGAGATTCATCGGGTGACCACCTGACAGGAGTACACGCAATAGAGCATGATATGGACCATGTTTCATGCTCCAGGAAAGGCGCGTAAAAAGGCTGTGAGGTTGTAGTTTAGCTCAGACTAGCAAGTTCTCAAAACAAAAACGGACTAAACTCAATGTAGCATGTGACGTCAGATGACAAATGAGAGGGGGTGGCATCACTGACGGAGCTACGTTGTAGCAAAAAGGGCCATGGCCTGCCCAATTTTACTGCAACAGGCTGGGCTGGGCTTCTCTTCCGGCTGGCCCACCCATTATTTTGAATGTAGCTCCGCCACTGGGTGGCACGCGGTAGGACGACAAAGCATAAGCATGCGCCCATGCGGCCATGCCAACAGAGTCATAAGTATGTGCCCATGCCTGCCGAGTCGAGCCTCTCATGCTAGACCCGATTCAAACCATGGGAGCAAAACAAAGCAAAAACAAGTTACGTACATGCATGGTCGATGCCGTTGGATTAAGTGTCCGCGAAGTGAAATTCTAGCGGAACCCCTTTTTATTGGGCATCTCGTTGCCATAGGATAGAGTAAGGAGATTCGTGCTGTATTTGGTGGTCAAGTGTGTATGAGAATCCTTGTACTGAACCGGTACCCATGTGTACACGCATACATATTCAATACGGTATCAATAGCACACCCGATAAAATATCTAGGTCAACGGGCTTATCAACACGGGTCGCTGTGACCTAAGTTGACGTCTGGCAGTGACGAGAGAGAGAAGGGAGTTATGAGACGTCTCGTCGTCTCCCATGTTTCCCAACGCATACAGGCGAGAGGCACGAGTGGCTTTCGGGTGCCTGGCTCAGGAAAAACGACCAATTCAATCGCGCCCCTCAGCCTGGCCTAGGAGTGCTTTAAGGTTCATGGGTCTGATTGACCCTCGTGTGAGCTACCAAACATGCCCAAAGAGCAAGGGTGAGAGAGGAGGAGAAAGGCGGCGAGTGGCCGGTCTGGGGTGCGACTATGTCCCGCCTATTGCGAGGCAGAAGCCTGCCTCGCCTATAGGGTGCCACTGGTGGGCTGGCCCAGTAGGATGTCCACGTTAAATGTTCATGACATTGTCTCAAAAAAAATGTTCATAACATTGAAAAAGTTTCAAAAATATTTATACAATGTATAAAAAATGTACAACTTGTATTTTATAAAAATGTTACCGTGTATTCAGAAAAGTGTTTAGGAACATATATTTTAAAAATATACATCATGTGTTGGAAGATGTCCAACATGTATAAAAAAATGTTTCACATGTGCTTTCAAAATGTACGTACATTCTATATTTAGGAAAAAAAGTAGATATGATTTAAAAAAAACATGATAAAACACAAAAAAAATCAAAACAACCAAAGAAAACCAAGAAACAAGAAAAAAAAACCAAATTTTTTGACAAATGGTGGATTTTATTGACTCAAATGAAGCATCAAGTAGATATAAACACAGTGAGCACACATCCGGCCTCTGCATAGCTAAGATGCACACAGCCAACACCAACACACAGCAAAAAACCAAATATCACAAAGGAGGAAAAGGAGAGCCGGGAAAATCCAATGAGAAAACAGAGACACCCAAAGTAAAATGAAAAACAAACCCAAAGAAAATCGTGAAAAGACAAAATCAACAAAAAAAGAAAACGAAAACGAAGGAAAGAAAGAAAAACCGGATCAAGCGAACTTACAGCCCAGTGCGAGCGACAGCGACTACCATGCTAAATGGGCCAGTCTGTTAGTTGTGGCCCGTCTGGGTACTGGAAAGAAATCGGGCCACCCTTTGTTTTGGATGCGGACACAAAGACACGCGTCCGTACTAGCGGGCCGAGTTCCAGTAATGAAAATAGGAGCCTCAGAGAGGATAAACCACACACGAAGATTGTCTAAAAAAACACACACGAAGAGAATTGAAAGGAATCAACATGTGGTATCCCCAACTCATTAGGAATTAAATCCTGGTGCTCGTAAATCTTCAGATGATATGTCGGCTCAGTCTCTCGGAGGTGTTCATAGGGGTAGGGTGTGCGTGTGTGCGTTCATAGGGATGAATGTATGCACGTGTATATGAGCGCTTGTGTTTATACTGATGCTAAAAAAACGAAGAGAATCGAAAGTCTCTCTCGATATAAAAAACAAAAACAAAAAGGAAACAAGACGAAGAGGATCGAGGAGCCGTCGGCGAGAATAAGACCTGCGAGCGGAACAATCCACTCCGATGGCGGCAGCGCTTCGTTCTGCGGCGAGGAAGATCTGCGGTCACGCCTTTGAGCGGCCGCAGGCGCTTCTCAGGACGGCCGCTTCGGCTGCCATCAAGGAGGAACAGCGGCGGCTGCTGCCAGGGGGATTGGCCATGGCCGAAGCTCACTTCCCCGGTTCACCTCCTCCGAATCACCAAGTTTTGTTAATAATCAGAGCAAGGTACGCACACTCTTTCCAGCGGTAGAACTTTTGCCCCGGAAGACCTCTGATCCCATCTTTCACTTCCACTTGGAGCGTATGGATTCAGACTTTGATGATTCTTTTTATTCCTTTTCTCTACCTTTGTACTCTGCTAATTTGTTTCTTTCCATTGTGGCTTTGCTGGCAACTCTTATAAGCAATGTTTATCAATGCAAAACTGTCATTTATATTGTGTTGTACCTTGGAAATTTGGGACCCAGGGTGAAAATAACAATTTGACGTAACTCTATTTTTTCCCAAATTCTGAATGTATCAATGGAAGCAGAAATAGAAAATCCCGTAATTTATAAGATTAGTTTATCATCGTAATTTTTAGATTGCAGATATAATCGTCTACTTTAACTCTTAAGCATAATGGCTTACTATAACTGATTACTTTATATTAATTAAAGTGTGTGTCGTGAGCTTTTGATGCGGCCTATAAGAGGCATGTATTGAGGGTCTGATGAACTTTGTAGGGCTCTTTAGCCGTTTATGGTGTCACTGGATTTTCGCCCCATGGCGGACTGCTCGATGACGGGTGTCCATCGTGAGTTTCCCAGTGATGCTTTGAACCCGTTTTTTCCCCCTTTCTAGGCTTCCTGATTACTATGTGAGACTGGTTGTATTTCCGTTATGATGAGTAATGGAAAGGGGTTATCGCCCGGTTCAAAAAAAAAATAAAGTGTGTGCCGCAGGGTTGTAGATATTTTTCTCAAAAAGGAATGAATGGTCTTATGAAACACAATGCTTCTTCAAATCTTCTGGTTATGAGATGGTGAGTTATACGAATATATCATGCAATGAATTTATTTGCCCCTTTGTTGATTTATCACTTATTTAAGGTGAAGAACTTTCAAAATTGAATTTTGATTGTAAATTTGTTGTAGAATACCATTTAGATTTGTAAATCGCAACAATATCAAAGTTCTTTTAAATTATGGAACAAAATCATAGCAACCCTTTATCATATCATCATCCATTGCTTGAAATGTTCGACGTGATTGAACCCTATATTCGAAAAGCATAATTTCGTTCATTGGAAATTTTTGAAAAGTATGAACCAACTCAATACTACTCCATATAATTTTGAAAATGTAGTTCTTATACAATGTTCCATATTGGATACCCGTTGAACTTCTGTATATTTATAATTTTAATTTAGCATGATTTGCAAGTAATTATATGATATTTCCAAGTTTGTAATTTGGTTTATAAACTCAGTAACACCTAGTACAATATTGTTGATATTTTTTTGCAACACTTCTACCTCATAACCGAGGAATGTGCTCACATAGTTATGCAATAACTTTCCTTTTTTCCCCAGGTTATCAAGCGAGCGGTCATTGAAGTCGCGCTCATGTAGCTTATTATCAGTCCCCGAAGACAAACCACCTACTTACTTTGTGTTTTCAAGATTTATTTGTTTGGCAATGATGTCCTTGTATATCTTAACACTTGGTCGTGTGTCAATCCTCTACTATAAGTCAACCATGAGTGCCGTAGAGGATGAGTAGTTTGTCACAATGTACTTGAACTTGGATGTGTCAGAACTTGTATTCCATTCAGCTTTTACCTTAGCTAGCGCATTATGTCATCCATCTATTTTGTCATACAAGTGAATCAGAGGAGAAGCTTCCAATCAAGTGAAACATACCATACATGGAGGCAGCAGAAGATACTGCTACCGTACATCCATATATGTAGGAGAGTTAGGGCCATCGGGGACGCTAATACGGCCCAACCCCACATGTTGCCTCAATGGTCTCTTCATCCATCAGAATTTTCTCTTCTCTTCCCAACTTGCTACATCATTTTCCCTCATCCCTTCTTTCTCATTCCTTTTCCTACACCTTTTCTTAACTAAGCAACAGCCTCCTCTGCGGGGCAACACCTCTGAGGCTAATTATTGGCTATGCCCTAACAAGCTTCAGTAATAAAAGCTGTCAAAAAAGGTATTGTAGGTAAGGAAGAAGGTTATCTATGGCCTCTAAATTGAGTTTGCGAGTGGGTGCTGGAAAGGTGTTGTTCACTACCTCTTTTTTAACTCCAATTTGGGTAGAGTCGAAGCGAAACTCTTTAGTCCAGCTTTATATAATGTTTGCTAGAGGCTACGGATGACCTTCTGCTTTTTCTTTAATATATTTGTTTGGAGATATTTTTTAATCTTGTTTGTGTGGAATGCAACAGCATGAACTAGTTTCCCATTCAGGGATGTGTTTCTTTTCTTTGATAATGCCATACCCTCGTGAAAAGAAAAATCAATAGAAACAGGTCAGCATGTCAAACGTTGAGTGAGTCAAACAGGCTGGACGTTGGAGCGGCACCATTTTTTCTGCTGCACATCACTCCCCAACGGCCCAGCGTGCGTGACTTGTAGCACTGGATCACTCCCTATTTTTTCGGTTGTACATCGCTCCCCACCGTGTGTGCTTTTGCAACGCTAGATCACGGCCGTTGTTTCAAAATTCAAGGGTCGGGATTCGCTCGAGGTTCCCAGCGGTGCGTGAGCAGCTGGCTGGCGCCTACGGTTCGTCCCCGCCATCTGCGTGGGAGGGGCAGGTCGAAGCGGCAGCCTTTTCGCGCACACGTGTCTACCGCTGATTGGCGCGCTATGACGTGGGCGCCCCGCCGCACCAGCGTGACACGTCCTGATCTCCACCCGCCGTGAACCCACTCACTGACATGATTCTCTTGCGCTTGTGTGTCCCGCGGTCATTGCGGGTGGGTCCGAAAACTCCGAGTCAGATGGGTTTACTCCCGAGCGACGAGTTCCGGGTGCACCGGGTCTACGCACGCGCAGGGGCAAGACACGGAGAGAGCACGCGCAGTGCACCAGCTCAGGCTGAAAACCCCAGCTCCCCGGCGCCGCACCGCAGAGTTCTCCGGCGTCGCCCACCTCCACCCCGCGAGCACGCGCGAAACCGGCGGGACTGGGCCATGGCGGCGGCTCCGTTCGTCTACTGCGCCCCCTCCGACGGCGGCCGCACCGGTACGACCCCCCTCCCCCCCCTTCGGTTTGCTCCCGCGATCATCCCTTCCTCTCTGCCTCGCTCTGCGGCTGCATTCCTGACCGAGATCATGCGTGCGCGCGTGTGTGCAGATGAGAACGCTCTCCTGATGGCGGCACTCCACGGCAACCTCGGCCGCCTCAAAGGTAGCACTTTCTCCTCCTCCCCGCCTCAATCCCTCGCATGCTCCTGTCCGTGCATTTTCCTCATTTCTTCCGTTCAAGTCTACTCATGCCATGCGCGTGCTGTGTCTGTGGGGTCGGAGGTTGTTCGGACATGCTGCATTGCTGAGGCGCCTAACCATCCGCCACCGCTTGTTCGGAAAATAGTATGCTTATCGGATTCTATTTTCTGCGTTGCTACGGGTGTCTTGATTTGTCAGATGCTATGCTATGTATTGCTTGTTTTATTGCATTTACCATTTAGGAACATCGGCGTTGGATCAGTAGCGATGACCAAACAATTTTATTGTCTAGTAATTACAAGATTTCATACTTAGTCTCCCTCCTGAAATCCGGATGAGCATTCCGGTTAAAACAAAATTCAGAGGAGCAGTGTTTTTATCTTAACAAATCAGGGTGTAAATCTTGCATCTTTTGATGATGGGACACGACTCTGTTTACAAACCAAATTTGCAGTATAGTCAAGTACTCCAAATTGACATGTCGTCAAGAGTTTCACTGCATAACTGTGTCCATGAATGCATTAAATCGGTTCCTTTGGCCTCTGAGGTTCTTATGCATTGCATACATGTTTCCTTTTTTTCTTTCGGTTTTCAATTCTGTTGATTTGGCTGTCTATTTATGTAATGTGATATTGTTTCTGTGAGGAAAGATATTGTAAACAGTCTTACTCGGGGGCGTGGTGGTCCATCGGTGATTTTTTCTTTCAACAAAGATGGAGTTGGTGTGTTGCATGGTGCGGCATGCGGAGGCCATCTGGAGGTTTGCAAGTATTTGGTGGAGGAGCTTGGGGGAGATGTGAATGCTCCTGGAATTGGAAGCGTAGCTCTAGGTCTTTCTCTATTTCTTTCCCCATTTTTTAAATCGGTGTCTGCCATGCCAATGTTTTCCAGTAGGCGATCGAGATTGTGTTGATATGTGCTTTTCTTACAGGTGCAACTCCGTTTATGATGTCAGCTCAGTCTGGTGATGTTCCCACTGTCAAGTATTTCCTTGATCATGGTGGTGATCTAATGAAAGCAGATGACAAGGGACGCACAATTCTCCACCATGCTGTCTCGGCAGGTTCTCCCCTTGATACGCGCATACATACATGATTTCTCCAAGATGGTCGTTTTACTAGTAGATGTTATTTACTCTACTACACTTGGTTTGTTCATTGTTATGGCAAAACATGACTTATGGAATCATCTCGTTCACTACAGGATGCTGCAAGGTAACAGAGTTCCTCCTTTCAAAAGGGGTGCCAGTTGACATAGACTGTGGCCGTGGACCACCACTCTTCATGGCTGCTACAAATGAGCAGGATAAGACACTGAAGATTTTACTGGACCACCACGCAAATGTATATATAGCCTCCTCTATTTCTTAATTCTGTTGATTCAGAGTTAATTTGGACAGATAATTGTTAGTTTGCCAACTAGTTAGAAGACGTGGGCAAACATGTTTTGTCCTGGGTGTGTTTTGGTTGCTTGGAGTAACACATACTTAGATATCACAAAGATGTTTCTAGGTTTATGAAATTCAGTAGAGATCTTGAAGTGTGATTGATTGATGGAGCTACCCATTTCAATCCTCGAACCAAACAAGCTTGTTTGGTGAGGATTAGGATTGGATTGTTCACTTACATTTTATCCCTCGAAAAACCACCAAACACACCAGTAAATTATATGATGACATGCTTTTTTATTAGGAACTCTTGACTTTATCATGCCACCTGTGTTTCTTAATACAAAACACAATACTCTGCTTTCAGCCTAACATCATTATCAGCGGTGCCACTACTCCCCTGCTGAGTGCTCTTATTTACCGTTCATTGAAGTGCATGAAGCTACTCATTAAGGTGAGTATTCTCTTGATTATTAATCATACCTATGTGTTGATTTTCCCTACTCTACCTTTATGTCATCGCTGCCATGCTTATATGCTGATGTGCATTGAGATAACACTGTGAACATTCTATTGCATAATCCTCTTTACAGGCTGGTGCAGATGTTAATTGCAAGGCTTCCACTATGACACTTTTGGTGTTTGCTACAATGCAAGGAGGTTATACCAACTTCATTAAGTTTCTGTTGAAGGCTGGAGCTGATCCTAATATTCCCGATGATGTATGTTTCGTACATTTTCTGTATATTTTGCTGTTCTGGTATGCAGAATTTCACTATATACTATCAAATCTTCTGGTGATGCTATTATTCAAAGAAGCCATTTAGCAGTGAGTTTAGGTTGCTTTGTGCCGTTGACTAGGTGGGAAATTGACGCTTGTGCTTAGTAAAGTTGTGTTGACCTTTCATTCTAACAGTCTTTATCATTAAAAAAGACCTATGTGGGCGACTTAGATATCACCTCACGGGAATCGAACTCTCGTGGTAGGGTGACCTCACTCCACATCCACCATTGGGATATAGCCCAATTCTCAACGGTCTATATCAATAGACTTATTATTTTCTGTTGATCATCAATTGTTGATTTCCTATTGAAGAAACATTCCTACTTTTTTGGTTTGTAGCGGCAGTATGGAAGTATCTACTGTAACTGTGAGTATGTAGCGGCATTATGGGAATATATAAGACCACCTAGGTAGCAGTAATACGTATTCCTTTTTTATATAGAAATATCAAGGTATTTCAAAAATATGCACTTTTGTGATGTCTGAGTCTTGTGGTCTCACTAAAAACTCTTCTGGTGTCTGAGTCTCAAGGCAGTTTGAATTGCTTAGCAATTTTATAATGATTTTCGGGTAAATCCTTGTTGAAACATTTGATAAAAATATTACATAGATCCTGGTTCCTTCCCACAATGTTAAAATTTTCTGCATCGAGAGTACATTACAGAATGTTCACGTTCCTTTGCGATATATGTATTCTAAACAGTTGATGAGATACTGAGATATCAGTATGTACCATTACGGGTAGCAGCATTTCTCCAATGACTCATGCGATACAAACTGAAATAAATTCACCTCTTTAGCTTAATTATGTGGTTTTTCATCCCAATTGTTGGAATTCTCTCCTTGTTGAAATATTTGATAATTACAGTGACCCTGGTTCTTTCTGACAATATTATAATTATTTACATCGATTCTAAGTTATGATTGATCAGGTTCTTATGTTATTATCGCTATGGTTTCCTTTTTTATTGATGTCTTAAATATTCGAAATAACTGACATTTCGTTTTTCTTTTGTTGCCCAGTTGGGTAGGTTACCAATAGAGCTTGCTGCATTACGAGATTGCAAGGAAGAGGTTGAAATGTTGCTTCCTTTGACTACGCCAATTCCAACTGTCCGAAACTGGAGTATTGAGGGGGTAATTTCCCATGTGAAAAATGAAGATAAAAAACCAATGGTATGTTATTTTGATATTTTCTGTTCTTATGTCGTTTCCATATTGAATATTGCTTGAAAACTAAGCCATCCTTTTGTTCTTCAGTTCTGAAATCTGTCCGTTCAGTATTATTGTAAGCTCGGGTTACTATGTAGACAACACCACATTATGGGGTTTTCTTAGGATAAACCACCAACCGTAATTTGGAAGGGTAATGGTTGTAATGAATAGAAAATGCTAACCAAATTCTGTTTTTCTGTTGGATAATTGGTAGAAATGACTAAGGAAAATAGTACTGCTGCTTCCAATGTTCAAAAGTACAAACACCTTACACCTGATAAGATCAACTCTGACGATAAGGCAATTGGTGTACTCTTTGTGAAATGATAGTTGCATATAGATTGTATGACAGTCCCAGTTCAAGTAACTGCCATTAACTTATCATTATGCAGAGCGCTGAAGCAAATCTTGAAATACTGTAGATTAGTTAGTGTTGTCTGGTACAGGAATATTGAATGTTGCTCATAGTCATGGATCTCATAGCGTGGTTGTGAAGTACACCAGCATCATGTACAGGCTGTGCTACTTGTTACTTGTTAGTATAGTAGTAATAATGTCTCATGAACAATATATTTTAATTAAGTACCACACATGTTCTAAAATTATGTTGCACTTGCAAGCACATACGCAGTGTTTTCCCCTTGGTTATTTTCGTGAAAGATAAAACACCTTGATCTCTGCTTATGTCCCCATGTTTCCTATTGCCTGCCATCTACTTTGCGCTGCAGGCCCCCCACTTGGTGTTTTCATAGATTGTAACATTGTTCTAACTTTTCCCCACAAAAGAAAGACATTGTTCTAGCTTTAGCGACATCATTTAGTGGTAAAGAAAAGGATAACGGTGCTCTAGTACTAGTCGCATACTTCTTTTGAAGAAGACACAGGAGGCTTATGTTCCTCCATTTTCGGTGCATTTTCTATACCTATAATTGCAGAGGAGTCCTTTTAAGACCTTGACTCTGTGCTTCCGACCAGTAACAAATTTCTCCATTTGATGTGGCATTTGCCGTATGCATGCAGCATAATTATGTGAAAGAGCTTGCCACCTAGATGCTAAGCTATGTAGAGTGTTGAACACAAGGTTGCTGATTTTCTTTTTTGTGATGGAAATTATCATAGTAGATGATGATTACTTCTATAATTCAAATATCCATTTCATGTTTATTTTACTTATTGTCTAGGAGCAACGGCACCGTGAAAGAAGACAACGTTTGCTCAAGTCACAGGCTGATACAGCATTCAAGCTGAAGGAGTATAAGATGGCATCAGAGTGTTATGGTCTGGTAAATCTCTTGCACTTAATCTATGATGGTTTAGAAGATAATTTTTGTGTGTTAACGGGGATCTAGTTGGAGAGCATTTATTTTTTCCATCTAGGTTTCTTATTATCTAACCTTACAATATCTGACCATTTTTAATGTAAAATATGTGCTTTGATTGTCGAAAAACAGTGTAATTGACAATGAATAGTAGGACTGGCACACGACGTATTGCTTATTAATTTACCATGTATGATTTCACGTTGTTTGTCACTGACTGAAACTGATCTTCACTCTCATTTTTTGGGACTGATCTTCACTGACAGAGATTAATATGCATACTACTAAGCAAATTTGACTTCACTTAAGAAACTTATATTGGCATCATCTGCGCATGTTAGAAAAAAGAGAGTAATTCCATGAGAAGTTCTTTTCCTCCTCGGCTAATGTGAATCTTTGATATGTTTGTCTACTGCCTCTGTTAATGTGTGTGGTGTGCCATCAAATGGTTAGTTTAACTGTACCCAAACTGATCATACGTAGGTACACGTAAATTGAACAAGCCAATCAATCTAGTTAGAGAATGTGTTCCACCTCCATCTGCAGTATTAAGTTGAGAATAATATTTGGATGACCAACTTTTGACCGTAGGCAATAGATCATGGAGAGAGTGCAACACTGTATGCAAACAGGAGTGTTTGTAAACTGCTCATGGGTGATGGTGAAGGTGCTTTATCAGATGCTCTCAGGTGCAGAATGCTGCGGCCTGATTGGGCAAAAGCTTGCTACCGTCAAGCTGCAGCTCATATGCTACTCAAGGTTCCTCTAGCTTGCCAGTGTGTCCACTGATGACTTACTCCATAGTTGATACTGATCTTTGATTTGCTCTGCGCCCAGGAGTATAAGCAAGCCTGTGATGCTCTCTTGGATGCACAAAACCTGGATCCTGGGAATGCTGAGATTGAACGTGAACTACGGTAACCTACTCCTTTATGCTCGTCTCTTTTGAGTGCCTCCAAATGCTGCTACGGTTTAGGTTGGCAAAGTACGTTTACAGTGATGAGAAGCAGTTGCATACTTGACTATTTCACGTCAAACACCATTAATGCACACCCCTGAAGAATTTTTTTTGTTTCTTATGCGCCACTTGTGTCTAAGTAACCTGTAGGGCTGGACCTACTATGAGGAATGATGTGGTTATCTATTGAGTTGCATATTGAGGCACTACTGTTAGCTAGAGCTGACATTTCCATTCCAACTGGTTGAAATCTTGCAGGAAGGCTAGGGAACTCATGAAGAATCCTCCTGCCGAAGGTGAGCAGTGAGGCGCGGGCGTGCGCAGGCTGGAACATGTTCCACCACCTTTCACTAAAGTAGAGCTATAGCAGGAACTTCTGATCCTTGTGTTGTGCTACGAAATTCACGCGGAAAAACTCGTGACTGCAGACTGCTAAAACACAACTTTGTATGAAATTATATCGTCTTGCCCGTGGATTGTACTTGCCGTATGCAATTTATGTTGTTTTGGGTGCGTACTTTTTGCTTTTTCAACTATTGAGCAAATGGATTAAATGCAACATCAACATGGGCTAGTTTAAAACGGCGCACCCTTTCGTTTAGAAAAAAATTATATTAATTCGCGCTCTGCTCTCCATGTTGCTCCCAATCGCCTTTGCTGCTGGATGCGGCTGTGGCGAGGCCTGCGGCTCAAGGTGGCTGAAAGGAGGCGTTGGTGATACTGAATGGAGCGGCTGGGGTGGCGCCTTTTGTTGTTGTTGTTGTTGTTGTTGGGATGGAGGACCTTGAGTCTTGATTGTTCCACTACAGCAGTCTGCTCAGCAAGATCGCTGGGTACAGGTTGCACGTATAAAGTTAGGGATTTCAGAGAACCTTTGCCTGGATTCCTCCTCACCCATAGATTTTTGCCTGGATACTCCCTCACCCATAAATTTCAGAGAACCTTAGCCTGGATTCTCCCTCACCCATACATGCAACATGAGCTGCTAGTACACGAGCAACATTATTACAAGCCCTTGGGCAACAGCCTACGTAAACCGAATCAAAGTACACATTCAGCAAATGTTGGACTTCCTGAAAAATAAATCCACGTGTCGCCAAATCATGCGCATTGTTCACTGTAACATGTTTAAGCACTAGGCAATCTGTCTGTGATGATGTGCCACAAGCCTAGTCTCATAGTTCGCAAATTGCCTTCATGAACGCCAAGGTCTCCGCTTGCAGAGCATATTGCCGCTTCTACACCTTCATCTTCATTTCCAATCATAAACCCCGAGCCTCCCATTGAAGTGCCTATATCAACATTAATTTTAAGAAATGGTGGAGGAGGAGTCCACCTTTTCTGTTCTTTCTGAGCTGCGGGACTAGGCTTGGGTCAGCAGATCAAATAGCAGACTGTACCGGCTCCTGACGCTATGTTAGTCCCTGGGAGTGGAGAGGGTCACACAGAGAGCAGAGTGCGCCATCATGAACTAGTCCATGTTTTGTTATGCATTCAATCAATTTGCTCAATGATTGAAAATGCAAAAGCACTCATCCAAAATAAAAGTAATTGCATACGGCAAGTACAATCAACAGGCAAGACGAGAAAATTTCATACAAAGTCTCGTTGTAGCAGTCCGCAGTTTCGCATGAACTTCAAATGAAGACACAAGGATTAGAAGTTCCTGCTAGCTCCACTTCAGTGAAAAGTAGAACATGTTCCAGCCTGCGCCTGCCCGCGCCTCACTGCTCACCTTCGCCTGAAGGATTCTTCATGAGTTCCCTAGTCTTCCTGCAAGAAATTCAGCCCGATTGAATGGAAATATCCGCGCTAACAATAGTCCCTCAATATGCAACTCAGTGGCTACATTGTTCCTCTTTCTAGGGCTGACATAGTCACTAATGGCAGTCCTACACGTTACTGAACCACAAGTGCCGCATAAGAAAAAGTTCTTCAGAGTCATGTGCAATGGCATTCTACGTGTATAGTCAAGTATGCAACTGCTTCAGGTCACCATAAAGTAATTTGCTAGCCTAAACCTGTACTTGCATTTGGAAGACATGGAAAAGAGATAGGCAAAGAGAGAAGGTTACCGTAGTTCACCCTCAATTTCAGCATTTCCAGGATCCAGATCTTATGCATCCAAGAAAGCATTACAAGCTTGTTCATACTCCTGGGTGCATGACAAATCAAGGAATGTGACCAGAATGTAAGATTAATATGTACCCCCTCTGTAAACTAATATAAGAGCGTTTAGAGCAACTTCAAGGGGGCGACCCTTTTCATCCGCAGGCGTTCGTTTGGATCGCCGCGGACAAAAACGCCGGCCCAACGCGCCGACTCAAACCCAAATCTCGTCCGCCTGGCGTCCACGCCGACCCATTTCTGGCCCAAAATTGCGCTTGAAATGCACCAGCACGGACGCGAAGCGAACGCGCCACGCGTCTCCTCGGCGTTCGCCGCGGCCCCACTTGTAAGCCACCCAACTACCGCGCCGTCGTCTTATTTATGACGACCACCGACAGCGGGCCCACTAGTCAGCCAGTGGAAGCGTCCTTTTTTAACCCCACGCATGCGCGCGGGGGGGGGGGGGGGGGGGGGGGGAGGGGGGCTCATCCGCTTCCGTCCACATCTGGCCCCCCACCACTCCCTTTGCTTCCTCGCCGGCGACAAGCAAAACCCTAGCCATGGGGCTCTTCGGCAGCAGCAAGGGCAAGGGCGCCGGTGCATCATCTTCTCGTGCCCCCTCTCCCCCTTCCTCCTTCGACACCGGCATGTGATCACTCAGGACGGCAGCGCCTGCACACCCTGGTGCACCAAGCTCGGTGGCACTGGGAGTTCAGGCAACCGCTGCCCTACCAAGATGTCACGCTGCCACACCACCGGCACCTAGATCCGGATCGGGTGTCGGTGCCGGCAGTGCCACAGTCACAGCGGGCGCACGACGAGGAGGTGCGCAGGCGCCGGGCGCAGCTCATGCCAGCGCAACGACGCATGCCAAAGTACGCCGCGGACTTCCCCAACTGGGAGGCCTGGTTTGCCCTCGAACAGGAGGAGCAACGGCGGCGAGGCGTGCTGCACCACCATGCCAACCCCGTGCCTCCCCCCGTCATCAAGCCTGAGAAGGAGGAAGCCGAGGCGGTGTACCAGGAGGCACTAGCGGAGGCCTTCACCATCTCCATCGAATTGGAGAAGCAGAAGGCCGAAGCAGCAACAGCTGAGGAGGTCGCGTTCGAGGCGGAGATGACGGAGGCCATGGCCCTCTCCGTTGCAGGCGACTGCGTGGTGCTGCCATCTCCGCCACCGCTCACCCTGACGGCGCCTGCTCCTGAGTCGGCCGAGAGGTACGCCTGGACCGGCCAGGTGCAGGAGTTCGTCAACGCCCCCTCCCCCGCCCCATTTGGCTTGGTGCCATGCCAGAGCAGGAGGCCATGTACCTCCAACATTGCGGCAGCGCCGACTGGCGGGGGAGCGCGCCCGCGCGGAGCAGCTCATGCAGAGGGAGCGGGAGGCGGAGGAGGAGGAGCGCGCCCGCGCCACTGCATTGCCTCAATCGCAGCCGCAGCAGACGCCGGAGGAGGCAGCCCTGGCGGCCCACCAAGATGCCTTTGGTTGGGCCGGCCCGTCTCCCGTCTTCATCGACCTCACCGGAGACGATGACGATGACGACAAGTTCAAGGGCAAGGGCAGTCCAGGGCTGCGAGGCCGGCCAGTTTTTTTATGTTTTAATTAATGTTTAATTAAGTTTAAGTGGATTTTGGCCGGCAGTTGACCGGCCAGTTATTATAAATTAAACTTTATTTTCTGTGCCATATGTTTTTTTCTTCACACGCAAATTTGCGTCCGCCTCCCATTGGGCGGTCAAGTCAACCCATATAGAAAAGCGGACACGGACGTCCATATGGCCGACCCAAACGGACGAAAAACGGACAAAGTCCGCGTCCGTTTGGATCGCCCCGCTGGAGTTGCTCTTAGATCACTAAAATAGTGATCTAAACGCGAGTAGGGCGTTTTGGAGCTCGGCCTCCATGGAGGCCGGATTTTTTGAAAAATTCAAAATTCACACTTTTCAGTTTCAAAAAAATCTAAAAAAATTATACAAGTAAACAAGGATGTTATGAGTATGTATGTAAAATTTGAGGATGAAATACCCTAAAATGCGATCTGTGCAAAAAAGACAAATTCATGGACTTTGAGAATGAATAGTGCATCTACTAAAAAGGCTCAGATTTGTTCTTTTTGTGTAGCACTCATTTTAAAGTGTTTCGTCCTGAAAATTTACACACATATGCTTTATGTCTCTAAGTATGTGTGTATTTTTTTTCAAAATTTTTGAAACGTGAAAATTTGAATTTTGATTAAGTCAAACTCGGGCTCCATGGAGCCCGAGCTCTAAAGAGCATTTTGGTCTAAACACTCTTATATTAATTTACAAAGGAAGTAAATAGTGAACACACTCGCAAGCTAGACTCACCTTGAGTAGCATGTGAGCTGCACCTAGATGACAGCAAGCTTTTGCCCAATGAGGTCGCAGCACTGCACCTTTGAGCATCTGACAAAGCACCTTTACCATCACCCATGAGCAGTTTACAAAGACTCCTGTTGCAATACAGTGTTGCACACTCTTCATGACATATTGCCTATGGTCAACATGAGAGGTCATGAAAATATTATTTTCAACTTAAATCACCATACACAGGAGTTTTATTCAACGCTTATTTATGGACAAGTAGAAAACCGTGTAAAAACTTTACTACTAAGTAATACTGCAGAATGGAGTTATGGAACACATTCTCTTACTAGACTGATTGGCTTGTTCAATTTACATTTACGGTCAATTTGAATATGTAGTTAACAATCCTAAGTAGACATCATCACATCAGACGTAGACAGTGGGCAACCATCAAAATTTCATATTAACTGAGAAGAAAAAAAAGTTTTCATGGATTTTGGAGATGTAAGAAGTCAAACAAAGAATGTCAAATATGTTTCTCAAGTGAAGTCAAATTGACTTAATATGCATGATCCACGTCGGTTAAGATTAGTCCAAATGAGTGACCAATCAAGTCAAGTACATAGATGGCATACTAACAAGTTATCTCTAGATCGCTACCTACCATATACATGTGACCCATTATTGGTTATGCCATGTCCATAATGATATGAATCGAGAACCAGACAAACATTGTTTTTATTCATTAATTGCCGCGCCCTAAATGGGCACCCAAGAGAAAATTCTCTCATTCTACCACATAATTATTAAGATGCGTGAATTTCAGCACATTCTTAAAGTAAGGTTGCTTCAAATTATATTAATCTAGATGGGTCTAGCTCAGATCTAGCTATAATTTTAGTCGGTCTTCAGTCAGATATATTCATGGCCGCATACACAACACTAGATTTAAAATACATGGAGCTCGTGGAATCATTGTCCCCCGGTTACACGTTTCTTTTCTGGATCACCAGATAATATATATATTTCTGTTTTTGTGCCATTCACAGCTCACATGTTACATTGAAAAAAACTGTTTGATATCCGAAGTGGTTAAATAATGTAAAGTACCACATAGAGTATATAGTAAGAAACCTAGTTAGTTAGAAAAGAAACTGATTTTAATTCAGTTCCCATTGACAGCAAAAACTTACTCATCTAACCATCGTAGCATAAGTGGAAGAGGTTTACCGTATCATAGAACTGTGATGCAATCTTATACTCCTGCTCGAATGCCGCATCAGCTAGTAACTTCAAGAATTTTTTTCTTCTTTGATGGTCCCTTAGCTCCTGGACATTTACATAATGAAACAGGAATTAAATCTTCGAATTGCGGAAATAATCATCATTCACTGTGATGATTTCTTCAAATGCCGTCAGGCTATTTTCTCAAACAAGTATGCTATTATAGACCATCCTTTTCTTTATCACGGATTGTTGTCGTGAAAGTCAGAACAATGTTACAATCTACCAAACACCAGGTGTGGCCTGCAGTGCACAGTAGATGGTAGGCAACATGAAACATGAGCACAGATCTGCTGGAATTTAGTCTATTTTAGGCAGCCCAATAACTATTTCAGAAATTCCTAATAAATCCTAGAGGCCCACTTAGCCCATTTGTGCAAGGCAAGGGATACTACTAAAGTTTAGTCCCACATTGCTAGTTTAGTGGAAGTTGGACCTCCTTATAAGGGAGGTTCTTTCCCCACTTGTACGAGCATGAGAACAAGACGGATATCCACGCGCGCTCCTCCTCCGCCGCACGCCGTGCCGCGGGTTGCGGGAATGAGCCGAGCCGATATCTAAATTTTTGCCACGCACTACGGGTATACGAAAGGTCTCTTGCGCCTATAAAAGGGAGGTCGCTCCTCCCAGAGAGACGCACCAGAACCTCTTCCTCCTCTCGCCACAAGTTCCTGAGCACCGCGCTACTGCTACGATCTTCCCCATCCCGGCTTGTGGCGTGCACCGCAGGTCGGGACAGTAGGCCTCCGAAACCGCACCTTTTAAGTCTTGTACGGGAGAAGGGTGATAAGATTTTTGGGGAGCGCTCAGCGCAACTACTGGCTGCTTCATCACGGACGATCCGGTCGTTGACGACTACTTCCCTGACGTCCACGATCTCCTTGACGACATGCCAGGCGAGGACACCGACCCCAAGTCCAGCACTTCCACTGCTGCTGTCCCGTACGTGTTCTTGCTCTTTCTGTTAGATGTCATGACACAGTTCTTTGCTCTACTTTCCGTCCTACATGTGTTAGGTTCTACTTCATATATGCAACTTCATCTAGTGTCTATTCTAGATGTGTTTAGTTCAAGTTCATATATGCAGATGCTCTTTACCTTCTCTCTGTCCGAACGCATGACTTGTTTTATCTCTACTATATTAGTCATGCTTTATCTAGTATTTCTGTTAATAAAATCATTCGGTAAATTGCTCATATTTCCAACAATCCAAAAACCTTATTATAGGCAATTTACCTCGAGTGGTTTTGCTGCTTCCATGAGACCTCCTATGTTTGAGGGTATCCACTATAAGAGGTGGCGCGTGAGAGCAGTCTTATGGTTTCAAACCATGAGTTGCTATGACGCCACTCTCGGCAAACCCGAAGGAGAGCTTGATGCTCAACAGGCACAAGCTTTTCAGAAAATGGATACTCTGTTTAAGGCTGCTCTCTTGAGTGTTCTTGATGAGAACATAGTTGATGCTTATGCGTCAATTGATAATGGAAAAGATATGTGGGATGCACTCGAGGCCAAGTTTGGGGTCTCGGATGCTGGCACTGAGCTGTACATCATGGAGCAATTCTATGATTACAGGATGACTGAAGAGCGCTCCGTGGTTGAGCAAGCTCATGAGATACAGTCATTTGCTAGAGAACTTGAGCACTTCAGTTGTATGCTACCGGACAAGTTTGTTGCCGGAGGTATCATCACTAAGCTTCCTCCTTCATGGAGGAACTTTGCTACCTTGCTGAAGCATAAGAGGCAGGAGTTTTCCGTCCCGGATCTCATTGGCACTCTTGATGTGGAAGAAAAGGCGAGAGCAAAGGACACACGTGCTCGATGTATTGAGGGAGGATCTAGTGCCAATGTGGTACAGAAGCAGAACTTCCAGACCCACAAGTTCAAGAACAAGGGCAAGTTTGATGGAAAAGAAAAGTTTGATGGGAAGAACAAGGCTGTGCAACACACGAACTTCAAGAAGAAGAATGGCAAGAAGAAAGGTGCTTGTCATGTGTGTGGGGATCCTGATCATTGGGCTCCTAGTTGCCCTAATCGCTATGACAAGCGTCATCCTGGGAAAGGCGGCAAGACCGCTAATGTTGTCATTGGAGACACTGACATGAAGGATGTTGGGTATGGTATATTTCCCACTATTCTTTCAGTATGTCATTCTCCTGACTGGTTGATTGACACGGGTGCTAATGTGCATGTATGCGGTGATATTTCCATGTTTTCGTCTTATCAAACCGCAGGGACTTCAACCGTGCTGATGGGCAACGGTTCAAGTGCTTCTGTTCGTGGTGTTGGCACGGTCGATCTGAAGTTTACTTCGGGGAAGAGCGTGCGGCTGAAGAACGTGCATTATGTCCCCTCCGTCAATAAAAATCTTGTTAGCGGATCTCTTCTGTGTAGAGATGGCTACAAGCTTGTCTTTGAGTCGAATAAATTTGTAATATCCAAGTATGGAACCTTTGTTGGTAAAGGCTATGAGTCAGGAGGCTTGTTTCGTTTATCCTTATCAGACGTTTGCAAGAAAGTTATTAATCATATTTGCAACAATAGTGAATCCAATGTGTGGCATTCACGTCTTTGTCATGTTAACTTTGGTTGCATGTCGCGACTAGCGAAGTTGAACTTAATCCCTAGTTTCACCACCGTCAAGGGATCTAAGTGTCAAGTGAGTGTGCAAGCTAAGCAACCTCGTAAGTCTCACACGACTGCGGAAATAAGAAATCTTGCACCACTAGAGCTCATACATTCAGATCTATGTGAAATGAATGGTGTGTTGACAAAAGGTGGAAAGAAATATTTCATGACGTTAATTGATGACTCCACTAGATACTGCCGTGTGTATCTTCTGAAATCTAAGGATGAGGCTTTGAACTTTTTCAAGATCTATAAAGCTGAAGTGGAAAACCAACTTGATCGAAAAATCAAGAGGCTTAGGTCCGACCGTGGTGGAGAGTATTTTTCCAATGAATTTGATGCTTTTTGTGTGGAACATGGTATAATCCATGAGAGGACGCCTCCCTATTCACCTCAGTCAAATGGGTGGCCGAAAGAAAGAACCGTACTCTAACAGATTTGGTTAACGCCATGTTAGACACTTCGGGTCTCTCCAAGGCATGGTGGGGGGAGGCGATATTGACTGCATGTCATGTCCTAAACCGAGTTCCCACAAAGAACAAAGAGATAACTCCATTTGAGGAATGGGAGAAGAAAAGGTTAAAACTCTCTTATCTACGAACATGGGGTTGTTTGGCGAAAGTCAATGTTCCAATTTCAAAGAAGCGGAAGCTTGGACCAAAGACTGTGGATTGTGTTTTCCTGGGATATGCTTTTCATAGCATTGGCTATAGATTCTTGGTTGTAAAATCTGAGGTACCTGACATACATGTCGGTACGATCATGGAGTCGAATGATGCGACTTTCTTTGAAGACATCTTTCCCATGAAGGATATGGCTACCTCATCTAATCAGGAGATGCCTAGTTCATCGAATCAGGAACCAGTTACAATTACCGAACCTGCCATTTCGATGGAACACTTTGAAAGTCCTGTGGAGGAGAACAATGAAGTTCCTACTAGGAGCAAGAGACAGAGGACTGCAAAATCTTTTGGTGATGATTTTCTTGTGTATCTCATAGATGACACTCCCAGTTCTATTTCAGAGGCCTATGCATCTGAAGATGGTGACTACTGGAAGGAAGGGGTTCGTAGTGAGATGGATTCCATCTTGGCGAATGAAACCTGGGAGATAACTGATCGTCCTTATGGGTGCAAACCTATAGGATGCAAATGGGTATTCAAGAAGAAGCTTAGGCCTGATGGTACTATTGAAAAGTACAAGGCTCGGCTCGTGGCTAAGGGTTATACCAAAAAGGAAGGTGAAGACTTCTTTGATACTTACTCACCTGTGGCTCGACTGACCACTATTCGAGTTCTACTTTCACTAGCTGCCTTGCATGGTCTTATCGTTCATCAAATGGATGTTAAGACTGCTTTCCTAAATGGAGAGTTGGACGAGGAAATTTATATGGAACAACCAGATGGGTTTGTACTAGATGATCAGGAAGGGAAAGTGTGCAAGTTGCTGAAGTCTTTGTACGGACTTGAGCAAGCACCCAAACAGTGGCATGAGAAGTTTGAAAGAACTTTAACAGCTGCAGGCTTTGTTGTGAACGAAGCTGACAAATGTGTGTACTATCGCCATGGTGGGGGCGAGGGAGTTATCCTGTGCTTGTATGTTGATGACATACTGATTTTCGGAACAAATCTGAATGTTATTAAGGAGGTCAAGGATTTCCTATCTCGTTGTTTTGAGATGAAGGATTTAGGAGTGGCTGATGTCATTCTGAACATCAAGTTGTTGAGAGACGATGATGGTGAGATTACATTGCTTCAATCTCACTATGTGGAAAAGATCTTGAGTCGCTTTGGCTATAGTGACTGCAAGCCCTCTCCAACACCATATGATGCGAGTGTGTTACTTCGAAAGAATCGAAGAATTGCTAGAGACCAATTGAAGTATTCTCAGATTATTGGCTCGCTTATGTACTTAGCTAGTGCTACAAGACCTGACATCTCTTTTGCTGTTAGCAAACTGAGTCGGTTTGTCTCAAAACCAGGAGATGTGCATTGGAAAGCTCTAGAGAGACTTTTGCGTTATTTGAAAGGCACTGCAAATTATGGAATTCACTACACCGGGCATCCAAAGGTGCTTGAATTGTATAGTGACTCAAACTGGATCTCAGATGCTGATGAGATAAAGGCCACGAGCGGTTATGTATTCGCTCATGGAGGTGGCGCTGTTTCTTGGAAGTCTTGCAAGCAGACCATCTTAACGAGGTCAACAATGGAAGCAGAACTCACAACACTAGATACAGCTACGGTTGAAGCAGATTGGCTTCGCCGGCTCTTGAATGACTTGCCGGTTGTTGAGAAACCTGTACCGGGTGTCCTTATGAACTGCGACAATCAAACTGTGATCACGAAAGTGAGCAGATCAAAGGATAACATGAAGTCATCAAGACACGTTCAGAGAAGGTTAAAGTCTGTCAGGAAAATGAAAAACTCCGGAGTTATTGCGTTGGATTATATCCAAACGTCTAAAAATCTGGCAGATCCTTTTACCAAGGGTCTATCACGTAATGTGATAGATAATGCATCGAGGGAGATGGGTATGAGACCCACAATATGAGTTGTTCACAGTGGTAACCTATTCTTTGTGATCGGAGATCCTGTGAATTAGATGTGGAAGACAAGCTGTTGGTCAACTGAGAGGAGAGTATCCTTACTATTCACAATACCACTCCATGAAGATGCAATACTCTCCTAATCTGCATGGCAGGTTGATGTATATTTTAATGTGTTCTAAGTGGCTTATTTAAGCAGAGATGTTATCCTGCAGAACATCTTTTGAAGAACACACCTATATGAGTCTGATTGTCAAACGTCGCAATCTATGAGAGTAGGGTTCTCTCTAGTAAACTCATGAAAGGTCACGGAGTATGACACATAAGCTCCACCCGCGGGGAAGACCCACGGTAGCCACGTGTCGGTCAAGGCTTTATGTGAAGCTAGATTCACAGAAAACTTGCAGTTCAAGGCCCAGTCCACTGTTCAAGTTGCTTACTAGTGTAGCATAGAGTTCTAGGTGGAAGTTCAACTTCACAGTCTCCACTGCAGTACCGGTATATAAAGCAGTGTTTTGGAACCAAAGGCAAATTTCGGTGTGCCTCTGGGATCTGGTGGGGGATTGCTGGAATTTAGTCTATTTTGGACAGCCCAATAACTATTTCAGAAATTCCTAATAAATCCTAGAGGCCCACTTAACCCATTTGTGCAAGGCAAGGGATACTACTACAGTTTAGTCCCACATTGCTAGTTTAGTGGGAGTTGGGCCTTCTTATAAGGGAGGTTCTTTCCCCACTTGTACGAGCATGAGAACAAGAGGGATATCCACACGCGCTCCTCCTCCGCCGCCCGCCTCGCCACGCCACGCCTCGTCATGACACGCCGCGGGTTGTGGGAATGAGCCGAGCCAATATCTAAATTTTTGCCACGCACTACGGGTATACTAAAGGTCACACGGAAGCTGAAAAGATTTTTGCGAAAGTGGAGTCCGAATGCGGACGGTGCAGCCCTTCGGCTGCTGGCTGTTCGCTTCGTCTCTGTCTCTTCGTTTCGCCTCCCGTCGTTGTCTTCTCACCTCCTTCTCTTGCGCCTATGAAAGGGAGGTCGCTCCTCCTAGAGAGACGCACCAGAACCTCTTCCTCCTCTCGCCACAAGTTCCTGAGCACTGCGCTGCTGCTATGATCTTCCCCATCCCGGCTTGCGGCGTGCACCGCAGGTCGGGACAGTAGGCCTCCGAAACCGCACCTTTTAAGTCTTGTACGGGAGAAGGGTGATAAGGTTTTTGGGGAGCGCTCAGCGTGACTACTGGCTGCTTCATCACGGACGATCCGGTCGCCGACGACTACTTCCCCGACGACGACTTCTTCCCCAACGTCCACGATCTCCTCGACGACATGGCAGGCGAGGACACCGACCCCAAGTCCAGCACTTCCACTGCTGCTGTCCCGTACGTGTTCTTGCTCTTTCTGTTAGATGTCATGACACAGTTCTTTGCTCTACTTTCCGTCCTACATGTGTTAGGTTCTACTTCATATATGCAACGTCATCTAGTGTCTGTTCTAGATGTGTTTAGTTCAAGTTCATATATGCAGATGCTCTTTACCTTCTCTCTGTCCGAACACATGACTTGTTTTATCTCTACTATATTAGTCATGCTTTATCTAGTATTTCTGTTAATAAAATCATTCGGTAAATTGCTCATATTTCCAACAAGATCAAGGTGTTCCTTCTTTCACAGAAACAACCAAGGAGAACATATTGCATATGTGCTAGCCAGTTAGGTACTCCATCCGTCCGGAATTACTTGTCACAAATATAAATGTATCTAGATGTATTTTTAGTTCTAGATACATCCATTTCTATGACAAGTAATTTGAAACAGAGGGAGTACATAATGGGCTAAAGGGCTCGGACATATACATGATAGATAGCATTTGCCCACACCTCAAGAGAAAGGACTGCGACATAATTTATAGCTAGTATGCCACTGAAATAAAACATAATTGTTCATGTGACATTGTTACTAGATACTAATGAATAACACACCCTGCACATGATGTTGTGTACTCCCTCCATTCCAGAATATAAGGTGTATCTAATTCCGTGCAAGTCAAACTTGTGTGTGTGTTTGACCAAGATTATAGAATGAAATATCGACATCTACAATACAAAATAAGTAAAATATGAAAATACTTCTCATGATGGATCTAATGATACAAATTTGGTACCGTAGATATTGATATATTTTTTCCTAAAAACTTCAAACATGCATACGTTTGACTTTTGAAACAACTAATACACCTTATATTTTGAAAAGGAGTATTTTCTAACCATGTTATGGATCAATAAGACCATAACTATGAGCCATATCTAAGCATTCCCGTATCAGGGAGCATCCAACTATTCTCTACACAACATATGCTTATGATAGCTAACAGAATTAAGACTTGCCTAAAATTTACATGCAAATATCATTGTGCAAAGGGCACTGCAATTATCCTATTTTAAGAGTCGATCTTATCAGGTGTCAGGTGTTTGCACTTTTGAAGCTTGGAAGCAGAAGAACTCTTTTACTTTATGATTTTCACCTAGTTTGGATATCATTTTTTATTCATTGCAATCTAGGGTTTGTTTATATAATGTTCCATTAAACTATAGTTGATAGTGCGTACCACACATGGTTCATGATGTATATTCACTCTCAGTATGATCATATTACCCTTCTAATTAAATTATAGTTAGGTTTTCTAGGCTAGTCAGGAGTAAAAAAGCTATCTTTATGGTCCCAAGTTGGGAGTGTTAGATGTGTATAGTCCACTTTTTGTATATCCTCATTGTATAAGGGGTTTCTTGCACTTTAACACACATGTATATGTATTGACCTTTGACCCTCAGTGAAACCAGTTGCTGATTATCCAACATGGTATCAGATGCTAGGCTAGCCCCTTCCTCCTGCGCGATGCAACTCCGTGCGCCTCGTTACTAGCCTGCTTGTCTCCGGCTGTCCGGCCGCTGCATCTCCGGCCCGGCTCTGCTGCTTCTCCAGCAGGACGCCTTCCCGTCCGGCTCCTCCTGCCTACCGCCGCCGCCGTCTTGTCCGGCAGCCGCCTCGTCCGGCAGCCGCCCAGTTCGGCCTGCCTTGTCCGGCCGCTGCCCCGTTTCGGCCCCGCCTCAGTTTGGCACTACCGAGGCTCGCTGCTTCTGGCCCGTAGCCCAGGCTCTTGATCCAGATCGGGTTGGACGCCCGTCCCTCTCGATCCTGCCTCGCGCGTGAGCGAGAGCGCTCCTGCTTGCTTCTCTCGATCCAGATCGGGTCTCTGCGTCAGTTGACTTCAAAAAAGAAAGAGAGAGCTCGTCATGTCTTCTTCAGGCTATGTCGATGTTCCTCGATGTTCGGTGATCTTTGATGGCACCAACTACGCTGAGTCCCTCTCGATCCTGCCTCGCACGTGAGCGAGAGCGCTCCTGCTCGCTTCTCTCGATCCAGATCGGGTCTCTGCGTCAGTTGACTCAAAAAAGAAAGAGAGAGAGAGAGCTCGCATGTCTTCTTCAGGCTATGTCGCTGTTCCTCAGTGTTCGGTGATCTTTGATGGCACCAACTACGCTGAGTTTGTGGGCTTCATGCGCATCCATATGCGTGGTCTTCTTCTGTGGGGTGTTCTCTTTGGCGAGGTCCCATGTCCGCCATGCCCTATTGCGCCAGTGGCCCCAACCCCACCGGTGTCGCCGGTACTTGCTGTTGATGCTTCTCATGCTGACCGGGATGCAGCCAAGGCTCTCGATGATGCTGCAGTTGATGCTTATGACCAGCAGGTATTAGCTTATTCAGATGCTCTTTCTATGTACCGCAATGATATGTCTGCTTACACTCAATGGTGCAATGATGATGCTCGTGCTGTTGTTGTTCTCACTGCGAGTGTCCTCCCTTAATTTGCTTCAAAGTTCATGGGACTTGGCATAGTTGCAGCGATGTGATCTTATCTCTGTCAGCGTTATCAGCCCTCTGGTGATGCTCTCTACCTGTCTGTGGTGCGTCAGGAGCACGCACTCCAGCAAGGCGATTCTTCTGTTGATGAGTTCTATTCACAGTGCTCTTCCATCTGACGCCAGCTTGACTCTCTTTGGACAGTTGTTTGTGGGACTTGCCGTTGCTGTCAGACTACGCGGTTCGATTTGGAGTTTCAGCGGGTCCATGAGTTCTTATCTCGTCTCCGTTCTGAGTTCGAGCCTCAACGTGCTCACTTGCTTGCTCATGGGCGTGTTCCTATCTCGGAGGTGCTTGCCGAGCTTCGTGCTGAGGAGACCCGCCTTCGCTCGCTGGTTTGCTCGCAGTTCCGTCAGTGTTGGCTGCCCGAGCTCGTGTGTTGTCTGCTCGCCTCACCGCTCCACCGCTCCTACCTACTCCTTCAGGGGGTGGGTCGCCCTCCTTATGCTAAGAAGGGCACGTCGCGCTGTGACACCTTCTGTGGTTACTGCTCTCGGCCTGGTCACCCAGTGTCTCCATGCATTTGAGTGAACGCTGAGTAAGAGCCATAAACAGCGGACTTCCCAAACTGGTGACAATGATATTAGGCTGAAAGATGGGTATTGTGCATTAATAAACGCAGATGACATGACAAACTCAAGATTTTATTCTGAGATGAAAAGGATATACTAATTTAAAATCTTGATAATGATCTACTCGTGTGTCTGGTGGTTTGGGGGGGTATGTGGACCATCCAATCCTAATCCTGGCATATGTGCAAATTAACTCTGAATCAAGAGAAATAAAAAAAGTGAAGGCCATATACATTTGTGTTGTGATCCAACAAAATCTTCAGTGTGTTATCCTTCCCATTTGAAGCAGCCACAAATGCTGGTGTTCCACGGCCATAGTTTATATCGACTGGAACTCCTTTTGAAAGGAGGAACTCTGTCACCTTGCAGCATCCTGTTGTAAACAAAATGATCCCATAACTCATGTTCTGCCACAATAATTAAACATAGTGTACTAGAGTAGTAGAGTAAATAACTACTAGTAAATGGGGTAGGCGACGCGGCAACGGCTCCAGTACGGACTGGCGACTCGGATGGCGATGGGGTAGGCGACGCGGCACGCCCCAGTGTGCCAGGCGAGTCGGAGGGCTGGTCGGAGGTGTGGTCGTCGGGGCGGTCGGCGCGCGCGTCCCCGGTGGTGGCTTCGGGCGCGGTGGTGTCCCCGCGCTGGGAGGGGAGCCGTTTCTGGGCGTTGGCGGAGGTAAGTGACGACGAGGATTCAGAGGCGGAGGATGCGGATGGCTGCGGCGTCTGCGACGGTCATCGTGGAGAAGGGACACGGCCGACAGTCGGCGCGCTCGTGGCCCTGGCAGAGGATCTTGGGGGCTCTCTCAAAGCTGGGCAGCGCTGTGCTTTCGCGCCGGGCGGCCGTGGTGCCCGCAAACCAGGGGTGTCGGGGCGGCTCCAGCGAAGCGCGTGGCGGAGGCGTCGCGCGCCCGTTCGTTGCGGAGGGACGACGTGGTCGTGCCCGCCGTGATGGCGGTTGCCGCACCCTTGCCGGCCTCGGCGCCGGCGCCGGCGTCGGAACCACTACGTGGGGTGGCGCCGGCAGCGGAGGCGGAGCCGCTTGAGACCTGGCCTAGGGTTGGCGAGGTTGGTGGGGCTGGGCTGGTGGGCCAGTCCCAGGACTCGGGCCAGTCAGGCCCAACTGTGTCGTGCGCGACCCAGGGTGGCTGTGCAGAGGCGGAAGAGATGCGGGCGGTCGTGGGCTGCCCAGCGAGGCCCATGCCCACCTCTTCAGTGGAGCGGCCAGTACTTAAGTGGCTTTGGATCCGCCGGGGCGCCACTGACTACGCTCTAGGGTTTCCAGCCACTCCAGCTGAGGTGTGGCGCTTCGGCGGTGTCGCACGCTCTCTCTCCCACCTTTCCCCTCCCCCACCACTAGATCGCTCCTTCGCGGAGGTCGTCGCCATGGGATCCAAGGCAGATCGGCGGTCGGACAAGCGAGCGGAGCCGGATCCGGAGGCGGAACGGCGGCGTGAGCGAGATCTGCGCGAGCAAGCGAAGGTGCGGGCGGCGGAGCGCGCCGGCGAGGAGGGCGGGTGGGGGCCTCCCCCTCCCTAGTGGCTCAAGGAGCAGGAGCGGAAGAAGAAAAGGAAGGAGGAGTACAAGAAGAAGGGGTTGGAGCTCAAGCGCAAGGAATCGCTCCATCCCCACTACGGCGACCGCGTCGGCGATCTGTTCAACAAGCCGAAGATGAAGAAACACAAGCCGGCAATGAAGGCGGCCTCCAAGCCCTCCTCCTCCAAGGGCACGGCGGCGGAGCCAATCCCTGTCGAGGAGACGGCGGGGCCGGAGTGCTTCAGATGAGGGCGCACGGGCCATTATCAGAACGAGTGTGCCTTCCAGCAGCTCTGCATGCTCTGCAGCATGGAGGGCCATGCGTCGGCGTACTGCCCTACGCGTGGCAAGCAGCTGATGCTCCATACCATGGTTCACGCCTTCGCCGGGGGCGGCTTCTTCTGCTTGTCGTACCCCGAGGAGGTGGATGCGGGGGCGTCGGATCTGCTGGGGGCCAACGCGCTCTAGTGTCGGCTGCGCCCGGCGTTCTGTCGAAGGAAATCCTGGAGGCGGAGCTCTCCCACCTCTTCGAGGGGGAGTGGGACTGGCAGGTGGCCTCGTTCGATGTGGATTGCTTCTCTGTGGCGTTCCCAGATCCGGCCTTGTTGAGGATGGCGACGCGCAGTGGCAAGCTGTTTCTCCCCATCAACAACATCACGACGAACATTTGTGATGCGGTCCTCGCCGAGCCCAAGGCGCTGTCGATGTTGGAAGTATGGGTGAAGATGTGGGGCATCCCCCCGAAGCAGCGGCGCACGGAGCATCTGATGGCGGCCATGACCATGATCGGGCGGCCCCTGGTGGTGGATGAGCTATCCCTGATCCGCTCGGGCCCGGTGCACATGCGTTTCGTGTGCCGTGTGCCGGCCAAGCTCTGCGGCTCCGTGCAGATCTGGTTCAATGGGGAAGGGTACAACATCAAGCTCGAGCCGGAGTTGGAGTCTCGCCAGGCGGCTCCTGCCCTCCCACCTCCTCCGCCTCCTCCCAGCGGTCGAGGGCCCGATGATCAGGACAAGGACAAGCGCAAGGACAAGGATCACGAGCAGGATGCAAGCATGGAGGAGGATGACTCCGTCGACACGGTGGCGTGGGATAAGCTTGGGATCTCCGCGCCGGGCCCTATTGCTCAGGTGGAAGGGGCAACGATGGTGCGAGCGGCTGAGGCTGGGGGCTCGGTTGGGGTGACGATCTCGATCCCCAACCAATATGGGTCAAACTTGGGGTCGGTCTCCTCTCCTCCCATGGTGGCTGCGGGTGCGGGGGGTGGTTCGTCCCCGCTCGACCTCTCCCCCGCCCCCTCGCGCCCTCGCCCGGCCGGGTCTCCTGCTTCTGGTGGCCGCGGCTCCACTCTCAGCGGCTCGGTGAAGCCAATGAAGAAGACGGCAATGCGCAAGGTCTGTGCGGAGGCGGTGCACACGATGGAGACGCTGGGGGCGCCTCTCACTCCAAGGCAGTCGGTCATGGCGCTGGCGGCCCCGACGGCGCCAATCCCAGTTGACCCGCTGCTGCAGGAAGCCTCCAAGACGGTGATGATCTCAAAGGCCAAGCGCTCCAAGACGGTGCTGGCGGCGCCGGTGCGTACCAGCTCGCGTTCCAAGGGGGCCAAGGGTAACATGGCGTCGCTGCAGCGGGCGCAACTCCTCCAAGCTCAGAAGAACATGGAGATCTCAGGTAACCCACTCCCTGGTTTATGGTTCTTGATGCCTTTTCGGACGATCATTTGCATGAGGTGCTGGATGCGAGCGAAGTGGATCCCTCTTGCGTAGGAGGGGTTAGAGAGATAATTTCACTTGTGCGCGCTAAGGAGATGGCGCAGGCAGCGCTGGCGGCAACCGCTGTAGAGCGTGCTGAGCAGAGATCTCGGGTACCCGAGGGAGGGGACTCCGTGGCGCTCTCTGTGCCCGATGAGGGGTGACAGGCAACAGGGGTTGCCCCCTCTCCCACGCCTTGCAGGGGCAAGACGAGGCGAGTGGCAAAAGCGGTCACCTCCAGGGGTGTCCGGCTTCGTAATCGCGTGATTTAGATGCGAGCCTTGTTCTGGAATATCCGTGGTTTCGGCCACGCGGGATGGCACACTCAACTTAAAGAATACATGCGCAAAGAAGACGTCGATATAGTAGGGCTACAGGAGACGATCAAGGCGGACTTTCGTTACCACGATCTGCTTGCGCTTGATCCTCTGGAGCGCTTCAAGTGGCAGCATGTACCTGCTGTAGGGCACTCAGGTGGCATGCTGCTGGGCTTGAGCCGAGCCTTATACGATATTATCGCTTGGGATGTAGGTTCATTTTTTATCGCGACACATTTTCGCGTTCGTGCCTCGCTTCGCGAGTTAGTAGTCATACAAGTCTACGAACCGGCCAATCACTCCCGTTCGGCGGAGTTCTTGGGGGAACTCCAGGCTAAAGTCACCACGGTGACCGCAGCCGCGCTCCCTGTACTGGTGGGTGGAGATTTCAACCATATCAGATCGGGAGCCGATAAGAACAATAGCAACATAAACTGGCCTAGGATGGCTATGTTTAACACCGCCATTGCGTCCATGGCCCTAAGGGAGGTGGCCAGGTCGGGCGCGAGATTCACATGGACTAACAAACAACTTGATCCGGTTCGATCAGTGCTGGACAGGGTGTTCATGTCGTCGGAGTGGGAAATGGGCTTCCCTCTCTGTACATTGGTCACGGAGACACGCATAGGCTCTGACCACGTACCGCTCGTCTATTCCTCGGGGGAGGAACGGAGGCACCGCAGCTCACGCTTCTTCTTCGAAACAGCCTGGTTCGAAGTACCAGGCTTCGAGGAGATTTTCAGGGAGAAATGGTGGGCATGCGTTAATTCGACTGGTGGGGCCCGATGGAGTTTTGGAACGCAGTTGGGGGTCGGCTCAGGGCTAGCCTCAAGGGATGGGGTGCAAACCTAGGGAGGAGCGACAAAGAGCACCGAGCCGCGATCCTAGCGGAAATCGCAAGGATTGACGTTATGGCTGATGCTAGGGCCTTTTCGGAGCAGGAATGGGCTCATCGCTATGATCTGGAGGCTCAGGTCGAAGCATCACTTCGCGCTTGAGGAAGAATATTGGCGCCGACGAAGTGGTCTGAAGTGGATACTGAAGGGCGACGCCAACACTAAGTATTTCCACGCTTATGCTAACGGGCGTCGTTGGAAATGCTCCATCCTAAGGTTGCAATCAGAGCAGGGGCTCCTGTTGCGACAAGAGGACATCTCCCGACACATTTATGAGTTCTACATCAATTTGATGGGCACGTGTGAGGCCCGGGGGCGGGCCTTCGTGCGGACATTTGGGAGGACTCACAATGAGTGTTGGACTGTGAGAACGACGCGCTGGGGCTCGCGGTCCTGCCAGAAGAAATTGACGCCGCTCTTCTCGGTATGAAAGTGGACACGGCTCCGGGCCCAGACGGGTGGCCGGTGGCTATGTTCAAGCGCTTCTGGCCTCTCCTTAGGGACCCAATCTTCGAGATTTGCAACAGTTTCATGCGTGGGATGGTTGACATAGCGCGCCTCAATTTTGGAGTCTTAACGCTCATCCCGAAGGTTTAAGGGGCAGACAACATTAGACAATTCCGGCCGATTGCGCTCATTAACGTGTCTTTTAAAATTTGTGCAAAAGCGTGCGCCACTAGTCTAGGACCGATCGCTCACCGCTCGATTAATCGAAACCAATCTTCTTTCATTCACGGTCGCAACATTTTAGAGGGTCCGCTCGCCCTTCAAGAGATTGTGCATGAACTTAAGCGCATAATGGAATCGGCGGAGTTGTTAAAACTTGATTTCGAATAAGCGTACGACCGCGTGAATTGGGATTTCCTGCGGCAGGTGCTTACTAGTAGAGGCTTTTTCGCTGTTTGGGTACACCGAATTATGCAATTGGTGTCGGGAGGCCAAACTGCAGTTTCGGTGAACGAAGAAATAGGGCATTTCTTCCGGAACAAACGCGGACTCAGGCAGGGGGACCCGATGTCCCCGCTCTTGTTCAATTTTTGTTGTGGATGCATTGTCCGCTATGCTCCAGAAAGCGACCGCGGCTGGCCACATCCAAGGGTTGGTAGGCCACCTCATTCCAGGGGGAGTGACGCATCTACAATACGCAGATGACACGCTGCTTTTGTTTTGCCCAGACCACCACAGCATTGCGTCGGTTAAGGCGATTCTTCTTTGTTTTGAGCTCATGTCGGGGCTCAAAATAAATTTCCACAAATGCGAGGTGCTCACGATGGGGGTTGAGCCGGAGGAGGGCAGGCGCATAGCCGATTTGCTCAATTGCAAAGTGGGCAAATTCCCGTTTACATACCTCGGCCTCCCAGTTGACACCAAAAGGCCTACGATAGAGGATTGGGAACCCCTATGTGCTAAGGTGAGGGGAAGGGTGTGTCCTTGGAGGGGTAAACTCCTTTCAAAAGCGGCCAGGCTAGTTCTCACGAACTCAAGTCTCTCATCCTTGCCAATGTTTGCTATGGGCCTATTTTTGCTTGCAGAAGGGGTGCATGCAAAGTTTGACACACCCCGCGCTAAGTTCTTTTGGGAAGGAACTAGCCCGAACCGTAAATACCATATGGTTAAATGGGCCTGGGTGTGTCGACCCAAGGACTTGGGGGGCCTTGGGATCACCAACTCGAGACTGCTTAACATCACTATGATGTGTAAGTGGATCTGGAAAATTGTCCAGGGGGCTTCTGGTCTGTGGGTTGATCTCCTTAGGGCCAAGTACTTCCCTAACGAGAATCTCTTTGAGGGTAGGGCTAGGGGCTCAACTTTCTGGAATGATCTCCAGACGATCAAGTCGGCCTTTGCCTTGGGGGCTAAATTCTCGATTGGAGACGGTCGATCAGCCCGTTTCTGGACAGATCTTTGGATAGGAACCCGCCCCTTATGGGAGGAATTCCGCGATCTGTACGACATTGCTGTGGATCCAGGCATGTCGGTGGCCGATGCGCTGCGATCAACTCCACCGGAGATTCAGTTCAAACATGAACTCCTGGGGCAAGAGCAGGTCAGCCTCGTGGCGCTGCTACAGTTGATCGATCAGGTGGACCTTTCGGACCGACCGGACTCGGTGAGCTGGGCGCTCACCAGCTCCGGGAAGTTCTCGGTTAACTCTTTATACCGAAAGCTGTGCCGGGGGCCGTCGCAGCTTTTGGTTGCAGGGTTATGGAAAGCGCGGTTGCCACTGAAGATCAAACTATTTCTTTGGCAAATGTTCCGTGATAAGTTGCCCACCTCCCTGAACGTGGCCAAACGCAATGGTCCGGCCAATGGTCCATGTGCGTTGTGTGGGGACCCAGAGGATGCGAACCACGTGTTCTTTCGGTGCCCTTTAGTGCGGTTTGCGTGGAGCGCAGTGCGGTCGGCGGCTGGTGTCCATTGGGACCCCCGCCCGGCTGCCGAGCTTATTCTCATTTTAGACGCGTTGCAAGGCCCAACGAAACGGGTGGTGTGGAGTTGTGTTGGGGCACTTCTTTGGTCCATGTGGCTAACTAGGAATAAATTCACGATCGAGGGCAGTTTCCCAACGCATCCGGCTAATATCATCTTCAAATGCAATCTCCTTTTGCAGCAGTGGAGTCCGTTGGAGAGGCGCAAGAATGCTGATTTGATCAAGATCGCTCAACAACGAATCCTGCAAGTGTACGCGTCGGCTAGGGAGCCGTGACTACGGTGGTCTCCGTAGTCTCTTTTGAGTGCTTGACGAGGCTGCGCGCTCTGTACGGGTTATGCCTTGTAATGCGATAGTAGCTTTTTAAGCTCCGTCCGAACTTTGTGCCGTGGGCCGATGTGGCTTTTGGTTGTTTTAAGACTGATTGGTGTGTTACTCTGCCGTTGGGGCTTTATTAATTTAAAGCCGGACGCATCTGGCGTTTTCGTTCTAAAAAGAATCTTAGTAAAAATAACCATCTTCGAGAAATCGTGTGTGTGTGTCAGGGAGAAGAACCTGCAGCCACAACATGGTGGAGAACTGTCCGTCCTTTGTCATCTGCTTTCAATATATCACCACCATGATCAAGAAAATACTTGACTGTAGCAACATCATCAGACGAGGCTGACAACATAAATGGAGTTGCACCTGTGATAACACACACATTGTCAGCGCAATCATAGATGTCATGCTAGCAATCATTGACATGGCAGCCACCAGTTTTAAAAATGAAGAAAGGGATAGATGAAGACCTGCTAGAGCACCAGTTCCATATCCAGGAGCATTTACATCTCCATTAAGCTCCTCCACCAAATACTTGCAAACCTCCAGTTGTGCAAAACATGCCGCCGTGTGCAACACAGAATATCCTTTGATGTTGAAAGAAAAAATCGCCGATGGGTCACCCTTTCCTTTGGTAAGATTCTTTATAACACCTTCCCCAAAAGTAAGCATAATCACATTATAGAAATAAATAGACCAATTAACAAGATAGAAGACCAAAAGAA
The DNA here is from genome assembly GCF_003073215.2 of Triticum urartu. Lineage (NCBI taxonomy): Eukaryota > Viridiplantae > Streptophyta > Magnoliopsida > Poales > Poaceae > Triticum > Triticum urartu. The sequence goes on from NC_053024.1 coordinate 96,703,944, forward strand.
AAGAAGCAAGCATGCGAAATGGACAACTACTTCATGAAGCTCAAGGGACCAATCTGAAGCATTGCTGGACAGCCATCCAGTGAAAAACTGAAAATACATGACAAAACACAACGGTTTAGAGTACTTCTTCACTATAAATTGTGATGTGGTGAACAGTTAGACCGTTTCATCGAAAGTTGTCACGTTTATACCATGATTTTTCAGCTGATCTATGTATGTGTCTGCTGAGCAGTGCACTTCAAACGATCTAGTCATGTGAGTGCGACGGTCGGTCCTAAAACTGCATGTCATGGACTCATGGTTGCCATCAGAAAAATACTAGTGTTGATGAGTATGGAAAAGCATTACATTCGTTACTGGATAGCAAACTGTTACAAGTAAAACATTCGACCAGAACTATGTTTGTATGACAGCTTATATGAAGATAAATGTACCGGAAGTCGGTGCCCGCTGTAACTATGCAAGATAACTGAGCGTCGCATCAACATGGACCAAAACAAAATCGTACACGTGGCAACCTCGATCGAAGTGAGGAAAAAGCAGAAGAATCGACGCGGTGGGAAAGAGGAAGGGGCTAACCTTGAGGAGACCAAGGCTGCCATCGATTGCCGCGTTCATTAGATCCTTCATAACTGCACGCGCGCGCGCACGATCGCCATTAGAAACGAAGCCGGGGTCAGGCAGAGGGAACGAACGCGGGAGCGAGGAATCAGGGGCTAGAGTCGACGTACGGGCATCGTCGGGGCAGTAGACGAACGGCTGAGCCATGGCTCAGCCCCGGCGATCTAGCCTGCCCGCTCGCGGGGTGGAAGCTTCCGGAGGCGGCGATGAAGAACCCTGCGGACTGCGGTGCGGTGCGGAGGAGTTGGGGCTTTGGCTTTGGCCTGGACTCGGGTGAGGGGCTGAGGGCCTTTGCGTATTGGTGCTTGAACGTCCATGCCGAAGGCCAAACAGCAGCAGGCCGTTGGATTAGTCGTCGTGGAAGGATCGCACCATAAAACGACGTATGCGATCTATGCGCTGCACCGAGCCCTTTTCTAGGAACGGGAGTGTTTGTTTTATATCGAGAATCCAACTCTCTGCTGCGTGGGGTGTTGCTCTACCCGATGTTGCTTCGACAATATTTGGATCTTGTTTCAAAGGCGAGTGGCTATTACGGTCTTCAGCGTTCCCTCACCAGCGCCGTGAAACATTTTACCGCCACAGATACAACCTTAGAGTATCCCTAGCAGACCCCGCAACCGGCCATCCCGCAAAACTCATTTACGGTATCATCGAAATGATTTTTGCAGGATGCCGGACGCTTAGTCAGAATAGATCCTTCATACCGATACCGCATATTCAAATTTGTAGTTCACGCTTAAACATAGACCACCGGTGTTCAAACATAGCATAGGGGAGTTCATCATACTACATACCATACCGGGATCCATACAAAGCGAAATTAAACAGTTCTAATAAATGGAAAGTATAGTAGATCTACTCATCGTCGTCGTCATCACCATCGTAGTTGTCGTCGCGCTATTCGTCACCCTGGGTGAGGAATAGTTATTTTTCACTCCCCTCTATTTTACCATCAATGCAACGTATTTTTACGTTTCATAAATTTCGTCTTATTTCATACATAAAAAAACATAAAAAAATATGTACTCGCCATAAAAAATATTTTATGTTATGTAAAATTACGAATGAAAAATCATAGTGCAAAGCATACATAAAATATGATTTTTCTGGCCTTATAACCTATTTTTTTAAAAAGAATTATACCAAATTTTACATATTGAATCAATATGCATGTAACTATTTATATTATAAACGTAATTTATTTAGGAAGCGACCGTAAAATTACCTCGGATGAAAAATAATTTATTTTACACCCTGGGTGATGAATAGAAGTGTGTGTGTGAAAGTGATGTGATAATAGCATGAAACAATAAAAATTTATCCATACGTTTGAGACGTAAAACCATTGCTATGCATGTAGACTGCTTGATTTATCGGGATTTCAACAACAAAGGTTTGATGGTTTGAGAAACAACACACATAGAGCAAGTGAACTATCAGGGTCATCAACCTGATGCATGCTATATATTGCAGCTAATGGACGGTGCTGAATATTTTCTCCGGATGCTTCCGATGAGTTCTACTTGGAGAAGTTTACATTGGAAGGAAGATGGGGATCAAACCTTCATTTTTAGTAAATCCTACCCAAAAACAGCACTCTCCATCGTACTGGTGTTATTGATTCACTGCTTCATAAAGAGTTCGTCAACGTCCATGTATATCAACTCAGCCATGTACAGGGTTCGGCTCCTCTGCAGTTCTAGTGTTACTGCACATGTTACTGTAGCAACAACATCAGCCGTCCCTGGCCAATCCAACACCCATAAGAAACAGCTCGTTACCGTCAAGAAAAAAAGGAGAACGAACCAGCTCGCTGCTCGCCGCACACACACTGAACTCTTGGCCGGAGAGCGGAGAGATAGAGGTAGGGAGGAGCCAGCAGATGAACTCTCCGCCGCCAAGGATTAGTATCTCCGGCCAAGCCTGCTACCTCCCCGGTCGATGGTGCGGCGGCAGGACTTCCATGCGCCGCGGCAGTGTCCTTGCCTAACCAGGATTCGTGGCAGGATGCCGTCTGTTGGCCTCACCTGCCTACGTCGTCGACGAAACAGCTGAGCAGCCCTGCCGCACCCGCCTTCCCCAGGCTGCGCCACCCGACGACCTTGACCTCGACGGACACCACCCGACGCCTTCGTCTTTCTCAGGCCAGGATGCCCGTTTCCTGCCCCGGCGGCCTCCCGCCGCATGACGCCGTCCCTAGACTGCGCACCCGAACCGCCGTCGACCTTGCCACGCCGCCGGCTTCCTTCGCCCCGGCGACCTGGCCGCTCGCCGTCGGGGAGCTGCCGGCCCTGGCGCCGCCGTTGCCGCAGAAAGAATCTTCATTTAATAAAAACATAATTGAATCCGAAAGATGAGAGCCGTGAGATTGAAATGGACGGCGGATACCTGTTTCTACAGTACCCCTGCAGTTATAGCAGTACTGCAGAGGAGCCGAACCTGTACACTAGTACTAGAGAAAAAGGATGTCTCAGGTATCACATAATGCATGGAGAAATCTCTATCTCTACTACTTAAAAAGAATGTAAGGTTCTCATTTCATCTTTCTTCCCGCCACCTTCGTCCAACCTTCCTTGTATAATAATAAATCAACTTAATTACCATAAATCAACTTAATTGACTTACCTTCTGAGCCAATTCTATTTTAATTTACTTACCAAACTTCAAATGAAAATATAAGGTAATTCATGGGCAGAATTTGAAGATCATTTATTTACACAATCGTATTATTATAAACAGGTAAATCACAATCCGGCGTATTAGAAGATTTATATCCCGTTGCAACGCGAGCATTGATCTAGTCAATTCAAACATGTGGCACTCATCGGGTATTCAATGTGCACATCCAACAAAATATGTTCGCATGTATGAATTTGGATAAAGTTCGTGTGTTGCTGTTGTTCACATATTTGAACAGAAAACTTCTCAGAACTACAAGAGCTTGCGGTCTTATTCATATCTTATGGTTTGATTACCACATTACTAGCACTCGCTTGATGGACAAGCACACGGGGCTCCCTCCACGAGGTGATACAGGTTATTATTTTGTATTGTTTGATGCTATGTTTTATCATTTTGGTATTAATTTTTATTATTTTTACTAACTATTAACTCAGTGACCAATGTTGTTTGTTTTTTTCTTCATGTTTTTGGACTTTCACGAAAATCAATTTTTATGGAGCCCCAAAAATCACGAAAAAATTGCAGAAATTATTTTTCATCAGGAAGCTTGAGGGCCTAGACCCACATGAGTGGGGTCCCACAACCATAAATGAAGTTCTATGATTGAAGCTTCCTGCAAAAAATAACCATTCCTTCCGTTTCAAAACAATTGAAGTTCTAGGATTGTTCATATGCAATGTATATATATATATATATATATATATATATATATATATATATCTTCAATTATTTTGGAACAACTGGAGTACTAAAAACTATATGATTTCTTTCCCACAAAATGATCTGGTAAACCAGGTCGGTATTCTTATCTTGATGAAATATAAGAACACCCTGCTCTTTTTACAATTTTTGGTCAAACAAAATTCTAACTACAGCTACCTCGACATGCAAGACTTATTATCTTCCATTACCTCTCTTAGTCACTCCGATTTTACACGGGGGCATAATTTTGCAGTCACTTTTTTTCCTTTGAAAATTTAGAGTCAGGTTCTTATATACAACTATATATTTTAAGGGATTTTTTGAAGGTTACTGCATTGTATGTTGTTGGAATTGCACAATGCATTGCTCATGTGCAAAGGCACATATATATGATGTATAAGAGGTGGGCCACGACCTCAGCTATATAAGTAACTATGAGGTGGGCCCAATACACAGATATGCACAACACATATACTCAACACCCCCTCCCGCAGTCGAAGCGGTACCGCTGCTGACGCAAAGACTGGACCGAAACTCCTCAAATGACGCCGTAGGCAAGTCCTTGGTCATGATATCTGCAAATTGTTGGGAAGTAGGGACGTGTAGAACACGAATATGGCCAAGGGCCACCTGTTCCCAAACAAAGTGGATATCTAACTCAATATGCTTGGTCCGACGATGATGTACCGGGTTGGCGGAGAGGTAGACAACCGAGACGTTGTCACAGTAGACCACCGTAGCACGATCCATAGGACAAGAGAGCTCCTGGAGCAACTGGCGAAGCCACGAACACTCGGCGACGACGTTGGCCACCGCACGATACTCAGCCTCAGCACTGGAGCGAGAGACCGTAGGCTGCCGCTTGGACGACCATGACATGAGTGATGGTCCAAGGAAGACACAATATCCCGAGGTGGAGCGACGAGTGTCAGGGCAGCCCGCCCAGTCTGCATCGGTATAGGCGGTGAGGGCGGTGTCGGCGGAGGCGAAGAGCGTGATGCTGAGCTCCATAGTGCCGCAGACGTAGCGAAGAATCCGCTTGACAGCGGCCCAGTGAACATCCCGAGGAGCATGCATATGAAGACACACCTGCTGTACGGCGTACTGAATCTCCGGTCGAGTCAGAGTGAGATACTGGAGAGCACCAATGATGGACCGGTAGAATGCAGCATCCGAAGCGGGAGAACCGTCCGAGGCAGAGAGCTTGGCCTTCGTATCAACAGGCGTAGCGGCGGGCTTGCAGTTAAGCATGCCAGCACGATCCAGGAGCTCATGAGCGTACTTCCGCTGATGAAGAAAGAAGCCATCTGGACGTCGCACCACCTCAACACTGAGGAAGTAGTGCAAAGGACCCAAGTTCTTGATGGAGAACTCAGCACGAAGACGATCAGTGAGCTGGCTGAGGAGGCCAGTTGTACATGCCGTCAGGATGATGTCGTCGACATAGAGCAACAAGTAGGCCGTAGCCCTGATGATAGACGAAGAGCGACGCGTCCGAGCGGGTGGAACGGAACCCAAGCTGGTGTAGGAACGACGCAATGTGCTGGTACCAAGCGCGCGGAGCCTGCTTGAGTCCGTACAAGGACCGCGAAAGAAGGCACACGTGGTCAGGAAGCGTCGGGTCACCAAACCCGGTGGGCTGCTGGCAGAAGACCTGCTCCTCGAGGTGAACATGGAGGAAGGTGTTGGAGACGTCCATCTGGTGCACTGGCCAAGCACGGGACACCGCAAGGTGGAGAACCGTGCGTATCGTGCCGGGCTTGACGACCGGAGTGAAGGTGTCGGTGAAGTCGATGCCAACACGTTGTCGGAAGCCACGAACGACCCAGCGTGATTTGTAGCGATCAAGGGTACCATCAGGATGGAGCTTGTGTTTAAAGACTCACTTCCCGGTAATCACGTTGGCGTGTCGGGGACGGGAACAAGCTGCCACGTCCGGTTGCGCAACAGGGCGTCAAACTCCTCCTGCATCGCAGCCATCCAGAGCGGGTCAGGAAGAGCGGCTCGAACGGAGGACGGCAAGGGCGACGGCTCAGAGGTGGACGCCACATGGACGTAGTCATCCGAGGCGTAGCGCGAGCTTGGGCAAAAAACGCCCGTACGGGCGCGGGTGACCGGACCAGCCACAGGCGCCGACGCCTGGGGGGCCGAGGGCGCCGACGCCTGGGGGGCCGGCGTCGCTGAGGGCGCCGAGGGGGCCGCGGGCGCCAACGTCGGGGGCGCCGGTGCCACGGCCGTAGGAGGCGCCGCATGCGGGGGGGGGGGGGCGCCTCAAAGCCAGGGGCGGGCCAAGAGAGGCGCGCGAGCGCCCTGGGAGAGGCGTCAAGGAGCCCGCATCACCGGTGGCGGGAGGAACAGCCGGGGGTACCTGGTGAAACAGAAACACATGCTCATCAAAATAAACGTGCCGGGAAGTGAACACACGGTGGGAGACGGGATCGTAGCACCGATATCCCTTGGAGTTGGAGGGGTTGCCGATGAAAATGCAAGCGACGGAATAAGGTGCGAGTTTGTGAGGAGCGGTGTCGACAGTGCTAGGATAGCAAATGCACCCGAAAATATGCAAGCCATCATAAGAAGGGGGCGTACCGAAGAGAAGATGGTGAGGTGCATAGTTCCACTGTGGACGGCAAGGGCGAAGGTTAAGGAGAAGAGAAGCAGTGGCGAGTGCATCCAGCCAGAAACGAGGTGACACATTAGCATGGAGCAGGAACGTGCGAACGCAGTCGTTCAGAGTGCGAAGGACACGTTCGGCTCGACCATTCTGCCAGGAAGTATACGGGCATGTGAGACAAAAAACTGCGCCGTGGTGCAACAGAAAAGTGCGGAAATCAAGGTTGTCAAACTCTTTTCCATTGCCAGTCTGAAGAGCAAGGATGGGACGCCCAAACTGCGTGCTGACATAGGAGTAAAAAGCCGTCAAAGTGGGGAGTGCATCCGACTTTCTGCACAAAGGAAAAGTCCACACATAATGAGAATAATCATTAAGGATAACCAGATAATATAAATAGACCGAATTACTAGGAACCTGAGAGGTTCACACATCGCTATGAATCAACTGAAAAGGAAAAGGGGCTATGGTGGTGGAGTCATTAAACGGGAGGTGAACATATTTGCCGACACGACATGCATGATAGGTGTGATCCTCTATCTTATGACAACTGAAGCTGAAACTCCTAAGAATATGATGAAGTGTGACGGGGTTGGGATGACCCAAACGAGCATGCCAGAGATCGACGCCGACGGAGAGAGCAACCGGTGCGGTGGTGGAGGTGGACGGCGAATGCACCGGATAGAGCTCGTTGAGGCTGTCACATCGGTGAAGTACCATCCTGATTCGAGCGTCCTTGACACAAAATCCAAGCTCGTCAAATTTAACAGTAACAGAATTTTCACGAGTTAAACGACGAACGGAAATAAGGTTCTTAATAAGATGAGGTGACACAAGTATGTTAGACAAAGTAATAGGCATGAAAGTAGAAGGAAAAGAAGTGTGCCCGACATGTGTGATAGGGAGTGTGGAACCGTCGCCGACAATGATGCGGCGGTCGGTGGTGACGGGGGTGAAGGAGGCAAGATTACCAAGATGAGCAAACATGTGAGCCGTAGCTCCGGTGTCCATATACCAATCATCACCTCCGGTGTAGTTGTTCGGCGTAGGAGCGACATGCACCCCGGTGAGGAGCAGCGGGTCCCAGGGCGCCGGCGGCAGGGCCGGCGAGGGGGACGAAGACGCTATGAAGAGGCCATAGCCGCCGCTCAGCTGCGGCGATGGGTATTCTCCATACAGCTGTGGAGCCGCGAAGTACGCATGATGCGCGGGAGGGGCGGGAGCCTGCTGGCCTGCGGATGACCCCCACTAGTACCTGGGAGACTCATACGCAGGCGAAACTCCGTACGCAGGAGAAGACCTGTACGTGGATGCGGGCGGAGCTCCATATGCCCTGTACGTAAGATACCCGTACGTGAGAACGGGCACGTCGTAGGTGGCGACCGCCCTGTACGACGGCGGGGCCGCGCCATAGAGCGCCGGCGGCGGGACAGGAGAGACGGTGGTGGACGGGCCTGCGGATGCCATCGCTGGTCCAATGGCGGCAGTCGGCGTGGTTGGGCGGCAGCAGACGCCGAGTACTTTTGGCGACGAACGATGATGACGAACGAAGCAAAACGCTGGATTCCGATCAACCCCGCGGTGCAAAGCCAGCCTCAATTAGCTGATCGATCTTCCCTTGGACATATACTAGTACTAATACGTGGGTACTAGTACTTCCGGCTGCAACAAACGGGATACACGCACGTAGTCAACTAGCCAATCGATCGTTGCCTTGATCGATTCCAGCACCAGTAGATACTCATGACCACGTGATTGTTTGATGGCCGCACGCGAGCGATGCTGGCGAGCGGATTGGGTGAGGCAGCGATTGGGCGGGTAACAGGGAAGACTGCCGAGTGGATTAGGCGAGGCTAGTGGCGCTGGGTAGCGCGCGCGGCTGAGGAGTTGGGCGGGGTGTGCGGCGCAGCTGGGTAGCGCGCTGCTGAGACAAGCGGCGGCCGGCGCGGAAGACACGCGGGCGGCGGCGGCGAGGCAGCGGCGGCGAGGTGCGCGGCGGCGGTGGCGGTAACGGAAGGCTAGGGTTAGAAGCTAAAAACTGATACCATGTATGTTGTTGGAATTGCACCATGCATTGCTCATGTGCAAAGGCATGTATATATGATATACAAGAGGTGGGCCACAATCTCAACTATACGAGGAACTAGGAGGTGGGCCCAATACACAGATATGCACAACACATATACTCAACATTCATAACACGTAGCTGTCTAAAGATTGTTTTTGCATTGGATCTGGTCCCTTCATTCAAATTTCAAGGGATGTGATTTGCTCGAGGGCCATCTGCCATTTCCGTGGGAGGTGCAGTCCGCGCTGCAGCTTTTGGCTCGTCCTTGATCTACACGTGTCACCCCTACATTGGCTCACTGCATCCACCCTCGCAAGAAATCTCTCACCAGCTACTCGCCTACTTTCTCCCTAGAACAAGTAGTTTGGGTGGACCAGGTCTTTGTCCAAGCAACTGAATGGGCAAGGAGCCACTAGTCGCTGCAGAATGCTGTCTCCGGTGCACCAACACCGGGCTCATCCAGTGCACCACGCTGTCAGTAGCGTCCCCAAATTTCACGAGGCAAACCAAAGCGGCAGGCTGAAATTGGAAGCCCCCAAACCCCTCCCCACCGCGGCGCAGGGTTTCTCCATCTCGTCGCCGCCTCCGGGAAGCTTCAACCCCGCCGGGGCTGGGCCATGGAGGCACCGTTTGTCTACCTCCGCCCCACCGTCGAGGACGACGGCACCGGTACGCCCAGCCTTCGCTTCCCGACCCTCTTGATTGCTCCCAAGTTCGTTCCCCTCTCTTTGAGTTCTGACCCCTGGCTGTGTTTTCTAACGGTGATCGCACGCGCGCTTGTGCAGGTGAGCGGGTTCTCCTGAAGGCGGCCCTCGACGGCAACCTCGGCCGCCTCAAATATACTATTCCACTCTAATCCGCTTAAAAACTCCCTAGGGCGTGTTTGGTTGCCTGCACCGAGCCCAACCAGGCCCGCGCGGGAAGGGAGAGGTGTTGGGATATGATTACTGGAGGTAAACCGGCTAGGAGTGGCCGAGTTAGCTCCATGAAGATAGAAGCCCATGAAGACGTAAAGATGGTGGCGCTTTATGAAGGCCCAAGGCCCAAAGACGGGTTAAAGCCTGTAGATGTAAACCGACCCTGTCATGTAACTTGTATTGTAAGTTAGATGAATAGAGACCGAGCCGGACACATCTATGATCCGGCCTCGGGACTCTGTAAACTGGCGGGCGTCAACCTATGTATATAAAGGAACGACCCGACCGCGGTTTGAGGACAACAGACAACAACTCGAGAGCCAGGCAAAGCGGATTCGCTCCCTGGTCATCGAAACCCTAGCAATACCAATCACAACTAGACGTAGGCTTTTACCTTCATCGAAGGGGCCGAACTAGTATAAAACCCCTCGTGTCCCCTTGTCCGGTTTAACCCCTTTAAGCTAACCCATAGCGATGGCTCCACGACTAAGTCCTTTCACGAGGACATCTGCCGTGACAAACCCACGACAGTTGGCGCCCACCGTGGGGCTATCGCACGATGGTTTCGAGTTCTTGAAGGGCAGCTTTGATGGACTCAAGGGGTACGCTGTGGGCTGGATGATGAAGAGTCGTCGCGGCAAGCTCTACATCGACGACGCAGGATGGGGTCCCGAGGTCGGTTCAATCGAATACGGGTACCGGGTCCCCTTTGGTGGGATTCACGTCTTCATCGGCAAGATCGGCGAACCGGGCCCTGAGCCGGATACCTGCACCGACATCATCGAGACGGCTCAGCGTGCGAGCCCTTGCCCAGTTCAGCCCGCAGCAAGGCATGTTTTCGTAGGTGTCATCCATGGAGCGGAACATGAGGATGGACCGGCATCTGATGGAGAAACCGTTGTCTTCTCTGATGACAAGTCTTCAACTGGAGAGACCGAGTCGCTGTATCAGTTGCAGGACGGCTGGATTAGCGGAGGTTCCGATGGCAACAGTATTCCGGACCTCCTCGATCTGCCAAACCGGGTCGCTATCTTCATGGCCGGTATACAATCAGCACACCACTCATCAACCGCCGCGGCAATGCTCTCCAGTCCAGCGACAGCAACGCCGGCGGGAGCAGGGGGCTCTACGCCGCCTCCGGCTCAAGTTCTGTCTGATTTATTTGACACTTTGGCAACATTGATGGCCGCGGAGGTGGACGCAGCAGCCCGGGACCAGCACAATGCAGAGATTGCAAAGGTGAAATATCAGACAACTCAGGCTAAAGCGGACCTAGCAACAGAGAACGCTAGGATGGCTACGGAACGGGCCGAGTTGGAAGCTCAGGCCTACCGGCTTAGGCTGGATCAGAATGCCTCAGAGGAAGTCATGAGAAGAAGATACCGGTCGCATCTCCCGCCGGGTTATGAGCCAAGAAATCTCTTCAATACGCCAGGAGAAGGGACTAGTAACCAGCTAGTGTTAAACCGGACGGAGGCGCTGGGAACAGGAGCACCGGTTCAGCTGCGCACGATGGACCCACCTCGTCAAAGCAACATTGTGCCGCAGTATGTTCCGACGCCCCCGGGGCATTACTCCAATCCGTTGGACAACATTGTGGCCGCCGCTTCATGATTGGCAGCCCTCCCAACCGACGGCGAGTCACCAGTTGCGATTGAGGCACGACGGGCCAGAGAGCTCCTTCAAACAGCTTTAAACCAGCAGCAGGCTTATTCGCATAGTCGCGAGAGGATTCATTCCACCCCCCGCCCGAGCCGGAGCTACAGCAGACACATTGAGGATGAACCGGCCGTGTCAAGCAGTGCACGTCACCGTAACTCACCGCGAGGGCACAACCCGGCAGGTGGAGGTGCTAATGCGCAGGATTTGGTGGATCATGGTCGTGCACGTCGAGAGGCTGAGTTAGCAGCTCTGCATGGAGCTCGTCAACCTACTCCGGTTCACCCTACCACTTCAGTGGAGCCAGGTGTGGTCTTCAGTTCCTTAGGGGTGCCGTGTCTCACCCCCGCTTTACGTAATGTGCGACTGCCCAAGTATTTTAAAGGCCCTCGTAAGGTGCCCAATTACACCGCCGATTTGCAAGCGGAGTCATGGGTTGAAAGTTATGAGATAGCAATGGAGATGTTAGATGTGGATGAAGCGGTGTGTGCTAAATACTTCACCATGATGTTGGAGGGGACAACTCGTACTTGGTTAAAGAGCTTGCCAGCTAACTCTGTCGGATCATGGGCTGAATTAAAGCACCGGTTCATCCAGAATTTTAAGGATATTTGTAAGCAGCCTATGTCGATTGTGGACCTGGCCGCTTGTGTTCAAGAGGATGGTGAATCTACAACCCATTGGGTGAAGCGGGTCTCAGCTATTCTGCATTCATCGGATCGCATCAATGCGGATACCGCAGTGTTAACATTGGAGGGAAATTGCCGGTTTCTGCCACTAAAACAGAAGTTAGGAAGGCTCAAACGTCACTGCAATGATATGTCAACGCTTATGGTCGCTTTGGTTAAATATGCCGATTCAGATAATACCAAAGACCCCAACTTAGAGGAGGACAAACCGGGGAAAGGGAAAAAGAACGGCAACACCAAGGGACAGCAGCATAACCCGGCAGGTCATGGGAATAATGGTAAGCGCAAGGCCGACAATAGTTTGGACTTTGTGGCTAACACCAATGCTCAGGATAACGGTCAGCGTCGTAAGGGAAAACAACACCAGAGGGGCGGAAGTTCGGGCCCCAATCTGGAGCGCCTATTAAATCAACCTTGTCCAAAGCATGGATCAAAGGAGAAGCCAGTGTCACATCTTTGGAAGGACTGTTATATCATGCGAGAGTTCAAGAACTCCAACATGTTTCAATACGACAATGTCCTGCCCGGCGGAGGTGGTTTTCATGGGCCGGGTTATGGAGGTGGTAGCTCCGATTCAGGATTTCAAGGCAATCAAACCGGCCATAACAATCAGGGGAACCAGGGCAACTAGGAAGGTTATAACCATCAGGGGAATCAGCAGCAGCAGCAGCAGTCGGGTTATCAGAGCAACCCGAAGCAGTTGAACAGTAGGCAGTATCATGTTTTCACCACTAGCTTGTGCAAGCGTGATCAAAAGCTTCACAAGAGGGATGTGAACTCTATTGAACCAGCAGTGCCCCAGTATCTGTGCTGGTCTGAGCAACCCATTTTATGGAGTAGAGAGGATCACCCACCCCGGGTTGATAATCCAGGTCATCTGGCCTTAGTGGTGGCACCCCAGGTTGGGGGGTATAAGTTCACCAAGGTGCTCATGGATGGGGGAAGTAGTATCAATATTCTCTACTATGATACCTTCCGCCGTATGGGGTTGACAGATAAGAATCTTAAACCGTCGAACACCGTTTTTCATGGGGTGGTGCCCGGTAAGTCTGCGTATCCAGTGGGCAAGATAGCTCTAGAGGTGGCCTTTGGAGATGATCATGATTCAAGGTCAGAAACATTGACTTTTGAGGTGGTGAAAATCAAGAGTCTGTATCACGCCCTGTTTGGGCGACCAACTTATGCCAAGTTCATGGCACGGCCGTGTTACGTTTACCTGCAACTTAAGATGCCAGGTCATAAGGGGACCATCACAGTACATGGGCGCAGGAAGATCGCTTTGGAATGCGAGGAAGGTGATGCGGCTTATGCTGAGTCGGTTTGTGCCACGGAAGAGCTGAAGTTTTACAAAGACAAGGTTGATCCGGCAGATATGACTTCTTTGAAAAAGCCAACTACGGAGCACGATCCAGCGTTGAAGTTTAAATCGGCCACAGACACTAAGATGGTTGATTTTGTTCCTGGCGATTCATCCAAGCAGTTCAGCATCAGCACTAACCTGGATCCCAAATAGGAAAGCACGCTCATCGAGTTCATCCGTGAGAACCGGGACATCTTTGCATGGAAGCCTTCTGACATGCCAGGTGTACCGAGGGAACTCGCTGAGCACACACTTAATATTGATCCTAAGTTTAAACCGGTCAGATAGTTTCTCCGCCGTTTCAACTAAGAAAGGCGCAAGGCTATTGGTGAAGAGGTAGCTCAGTTGTTGGCCGCAGGGTTTATCGTGGAGGTCTTTCACCCGGAGTGGTTGGCTAATCCGGTGCTGGTTCTCAAGAAAAATGACACTTGGCGTATGTGTGTGGACTACATAGACTTGAATAAGGCTTGCCCAGCAGATCCCTTTGCCCTCCCTCGTATTGATCAGATTATTGATTCTATGGCGGGTTATGACCGTTTGTGTTTTTTGGTTGCTTATTCTGGTTATCATCAGATCAAAATGACAGTTAAGGACCAGGAGAAGACAACTTTTATAACTCCCTTTGGAGCCTTCTGCTATGTCTCCATGCCCTTTGGGCTCAAGAGTGCCCAGGCGACTTATCAACGCTGTGTTCAGAATTGTCTTCATAAGCAGATTGGCCGCAATGTTCATGCATATGTGGATGGTATTGTGATAAAGTCCAGGAAAGAGGAAACATTGATAGATGACCTGAGAGAAACCTTTGACAACCTCCGGGTTTACAAGATGATGCTCAATCCGGACAAATGTGTCTTTGGTGTCCCGGTAGGCAAACTCTTGGGGTTTCTGGTGTCAAACAGGGGCATTGAGGCTAATCCGGAAAAAAATTCAGCAATCATGTCTTTGGCTAAACCGGCGTGTATCAATGACGTTCAACGTTTAGCCGGCCGGATTGTAGCTTTGAGCCGGTTTATCAGTCGTCTCGGGGAGAAAGCTATCCCTTTATACCATATGTTAAAGAAAATGGATGACTTTGTCTGGAGTGATGCGGCTGATAAAGCATTTGAGGATCTGAAGAGACAGTTAGCTGAACTGCCTGTGCTTGCAGCTCCGATCGATAGAGAGCCTTTACTACTATATGTGGCTGCTAATGCCAGGGCTGTTAGTGTGGCTATTGTTGTGGAGCGCAAGGAGGCTGGAAAGGAATATCCGGTTCAACGGCCGGTTTATTATATCAGTGAGGTGCTTATCAAATCAAAGCATAGGTATCCACATTGGCAGAAGCTGGTGTATGGGGTGTTTATGGCAAGCCGGAAGCTCAAACACTATTTTCAAGGTCATCCTATCACAGTGGTCAGTTCAGCCCCTCTGGGAGATATCATTCAAAACAGAGAAGCAACTGGCCGGATTGCCAAGTGGGCTATTGAGCTTGGACCTCACGGGATCAAATACACACCTCGCACATCGATCAAATCTCAAGCACTCGTGGACTTCATCAATGATTGGACAGAGTTACAGGCACCAGAGGAAAAGCCAGATAACACGTATTGGACTATTCACTTTGATGGGTCTAGACAGTTGGAGGGTTCGGGGGCTGGAGTCGTATTAACTTTCCCATGAGGTGACAAGTTTTGTTATGTTCTCCGTTTAATATTCCCTTGTACTAACAATGCAGCTGAATATGAGGCCCTACTCCACGGTCTTCGGATGGCTAAGGAGATGAACTTAAACCGGGTTAAGTGATTCGGTGACTCGGACCTGGTGGCTCAACAGGTATCTGGCACTTGGGATTCTAAGGACCCACTCATGGCTGCGTATCGACGAGAGGTGGACATAGTGGCTGGTCATTTCAAGGGTTATCAAGTTGACCATATAGACCGACGAAAGAATGAAGCGGTGGATGCTTTAAGTCGCCTTGGCTCTCAGCGTAAATCGGTCCCACCTGTTTTCCTCGACGTCCTACACAATCCGTCGGTTAAGATACCAATAGAGGAGGAGTTGGCTATTCCTGACCCGGAGGCCCAATTGGTGGCAGCTTTGCATGTTATACCGGATTGGACAGTCCCATATTTGGCTTACATGAACCGGGGCGAGTTACCGGAGGATGAAACCTTGGCCCGGCAGATAATCCGGCGTTCCAAGTCAATGACCATAGTCAATGGGGAGTTACATCGTTACAGCATCACAGGAGCGATTCAGCGTTGTGTGTCTCCTCAAGAGGGTTGTGAGATTTTGCGAGAAATCCATGAAGGGGATTGTGGTCACCACGCCGGTTCAAAAATCTTTGGTGGCTAAAGCTTTTCGTCACGACTTCTATTGGTTAACAGCTCATGCTGATGCTGAGGATTTAGTCAAGAGGTGCGATGGTTGTCAAAAATTTGCACGCTGCGCTCATGTTCCGGCTCAGGAGTTGAGGATGATTCCAATAACTTGGCCGTTTGCGACTTGGGGGCTCGATATGGTGGGACCCTTTAAGAGATCCAAGGACAAAAAGACCCACCTGTTAGTGGCAGTTGACAAGTTCACCAAGTGGGTGGAAGCAGAGCCGGTCAGTAAGTGTGATGCAGCCACGGTGGTTCAATTCATCAAAAAGGTGATATTCTGGATTGGTTTCCCACACAGTATTATAACTGATAATGGTACTAATCTGTCAAAAGGTGAGATGGAGGAATTTTGCCAACGTGAGCACATCCGTCTTGATGTAGCATCAGTGGCTCACGCCCAGTCTAATGGTCAAGCTGAGAGAGCAAATCAAGAAATTTTGAGAGGTATTAAACCCCGGCTTATGGTTCCTTTAAAGCGGACGTCGGGTTGTTGGGTGGAGGAGTTACCTTCTGTGTTATGGAGCATCAACACCACACCTAACATATCTACGGGTTACACGCCTTTCTTCATGGTTTATGGAGCAGAGGCGGTTCTTCCTAGTGACATCCGTCACGACTCGCCCCATGTGGCAGCTTATGTTGAAGCTGATAATGAGAAGGCACGTCAGGACTCACTGGACCTGTTAGATGAGGAGCGTGATCTCGCAGCGGCACGTTCGGCGATTTATCAACAAGATCTCCGACGTTATCACAGTCGCCGGGTTAAGACCAAAACTTTTCAAGAGGGTGATCTGGTGCTCCGTGCTACCTCTTGAGCACTGCGTTGGATTTCCCCGAAGAGGAAGGGATGATGCAGCAAAGTAGCGTAAGTATTTCCCTCTGTTTTTGAGAACCAAGGTATCAATCCAGTAGGAGGCTACGCTCGAGTCCCTCGTACCTACACAAAAACAATAGCTCAACGCAACAACGCACTTAGGGGTTGTCAATCCCTTCACGGTCACTTACGAAAGTGAGATCTGATAGAGATGATAAATAATATTTTTTGGTATTTTTGGTATAGAGATGAAAAGTAAATAAAGTAAAAGCAAAGCAATAATAAATTGATGGAGATTGATATTATGAGAAAGAGACCCGGGGGCCATAGGTTTCACTAGTGGCTTCTCTCAAGAGCATAAGTATTCTACGGTGGGTGAACAAATTACTGTTGAGCAATTGACAGAATTGAGCATAGTTATGAGAATATCTAGGTATGATCATCTATATAGGCATCACGTCTGAGACAAGTAGACCGAAACGATTCTGCATCTACTACTATTACTCCACTCATTGACCGCTATCCAGCATGCATCTAGAGTATTAAGTTAAAAGCAGAGTAACGCCTTAAGCAAGATGACATGAAGTAGAGGGATAGTTTCATGCAATATGATAAAAACCCCATCTTGTTATCCTCGATGGCAACGATACAATACGTGCCTTGCTGCCTCTTCTGTCACTAGGAAAGGACACCGCAAGATCGAACCCAAAGCCAAGCACTTCTCCCATGGCAAGAACAACCAATCTAGTAGGCCAAACCAAACTGATAATTCGAAGAGACTTGCAAATATAACCAATCATACATAAAAGAATTCAGAGAAGATTCAAATATTATTCATAGATAGATTTGATCATAAACCCACAATTCATCGGTCTCAACAAACACCTCAACAAACACACCGCAAAAAGAAGATTACATCGAATAGATCTCCACGAGAGAGGGGGAGAACATTGTATTGAGATCCAAAAAGAGAGAAGAAGCCATCTAGCTACTAGCTATGGACCCGTAGGTCTGAGGTAAACTACTCACACTTCATCAGAGGGGCTTGGATGATGATGTAGAAGCCCTTCGTGATCGATGCCTCCTCCGGCGGAGCTCCGGAACAAGCCCCAAGATGGGATCTCGTGGATACAGAAAGTTGCGGCGGTGGAATTAGGTTTTTGGCTCTGTCCCCGATCGTTTGGGGGTATGTGGATATATATAGGAGGAAGAAGTACGTTGGTGGAGCTTCGAGGGGCCCACGAGGCAGGGGTTGTGCCCTAGGGGGCGCGCCCCTACCCTTGTGACCACCTCGTGGCTTCCTTGACGGAGGGTCCAAGTCTCCTGGATCTTATCTGATGAGAAAATCACGTTTCCGAAGGTTTCATTCCGTTTGGACTCCATTTGATATTCCTTTTCTTCGAAACCCTAAAACAGGCAAAAAACAACAATTCTGGGCTGGGCCTCCGGTTAATAGGTTAGTCCCAAAAATAATATAAAAGTGGATAATAAAGCCCAATAATGTCTAAAACACTAGATAATATAGCATGGAGCAATCAAAAATTATAGATACGTTGGAGACGTATCACTCCGGCTCATCCAGGATCAGACTGATATGCACAAGTTATCCCCACCTTGGGAAGGACCTTTTGTGGTCAGCAAGAATCTGCACAACGGGTCATACTACCTCACTGATGTTCGAGAGCACAAGGACTCACATAAATCGGAGGAGGAGACCAAGCGGCCGTGGAATATAGCTCTTCTTCAGCCTTACTATACTTGAGCCATAGGCTCTTCTTATGTACATATTTATGACAGTGTATATATTATATAATAAACCGGAGCCTCGAATAAAGCGGGGTCTCTGTTCTTTTTACATCATGTGTGAGACTACAAGAGCTTCTACTGACAAAGCGGAGTTTTGTTAAACCGGCCTATACGGCCGCACGGATATGAAGAAAATCACTAGGGGGCTTGGTCGTATCCGAACCATAGCTACACATTTTGATCGGTTTAAAACCATAGAGGGATATGACTAGGGAGCTTGGTTGTCTTCACACCATAGCTACACCTCTTGATAGGCTTTAAAGCCAAAAGGAAATTATGTGGAGCCAAAGAGAATCTGTTGCATTAAGCACAATTCAAACATAGGTAAACACTGAGCATAGCTCACATATTACCTGGGGGCTCCTTGCTTCTCAAAGAACAGTGAGCTTGAACCCTTGTAATAGGCTATCAAGCCAGGCTTGGAAGCCAGGTGTATTCACCTAAAACCCCGGGTTATCCTGCCTCTTTAAGTAAGCCACTCCATCCAGGTAAACCTGGTATGACCCATCAAACGTTTGACAAGTCAATCCCATGGACCCTGAACTTGTCAAAGTTAAACCGGTGATTGGTTAAAGATTGAGGTCCATCTTAAAAGTCTTTGCAAAATGGTTTAACTCAGCGGCCTGGCAGCCCATGAAGAGCCTCGATTTAGGGCCTGGCAGCCCATGAAAAGCCTTGCATATTTCTTTTGTTTTTTTTTGTTTTCATGATAAGGGATTTATAAATATTTTTCTGATAAACCGGTGTTCATTACAACCCGACATGACTTTCAGCGCTTAGTTGTCAGTACATGATCAATTTTTAAACCGGTAGCGTACTGCTCCGATCTGGTTTTGACTAGATGTTACCAGCATTATGCGGCTATTACAGCCCAATATGGTTTCTATATGAACCGGTAAGAGGGCAAGGAGTTGACAACACTCCGGATTGGTGTTTTTTCACCTTTACCATACAAGCAGTTGGTCAGCCAATGAGGTATGTCACAGATATTATTTATTTTATCTGGTTAATATAAATCTTGGTTATCCATCCAAGTTATGTATATCTTTTGGGCACCATGACCCGTCTAGTGGTAAACCACTAGGACGCTTTCAAGTTCTTATATGCAGGAACACAAAGTATAATGGACTATGCATAAATAGATCCCAAAAGTGGAACAAGTTTTCAAAATATAAAGCAACACAAGCATGCTCGATGGCATGGCAGATATAGGTGTTTCTGCTATCCTATTACAAGGAGCTTCAAAACGGCCCAAATTGAATAATTGTTTCAAACAGTGGCAGACTGTAGCTGATAAACCGGTCGCCGGTTTAGGATGCTTCATCAAGACAGCTTGACGATTGAGGGTCATCTTGTATAGTCACCTCCTCTTCATCCCTCCCCAGACGCTGGAAATCAACCGTTGACCAATTGATTCCGGTTAAAGCTTGAAACACGGCCTCTTCATGGATAAGGCTGGAGGGGTCAATGTCAGGAGCGTAAGTATGCTTACGGATTGGAGGCACAAGCTCTTCAACATCAACGATCACGACAGGCTGTCTCTTTCCTTCAGCATCGTAAACCAGCTGGAAATGAGATAATCCGTGTCCTCCGCCAGTTTGCTGGCTATTGGCCGCATCTCCTTTGTCAGCTTTCGGAGATCATCATTGTTGAAGTCTGAATCGTCCTCCTTCACACCTGGATATCCTTTAATGATATCTACCGCTTCAAGATCCGGAATCCATGCCTTGGCACGGATTAGTGCGGTCAGCGCTCCTGCTCTTGCGGCTCCTTTCTTCAGTTCTGTAATCCAGGCAGGTAGCATGGCCAGCTTCTCAAGTGTTTCCTTTATCAATGATGGCGCTGGTTTGTTATATGCTGCAGTGCAAATAGCACGCTGGGATCCAGAATATAGCTGTTCCATTAAGGTGTACTCCGCCTTAAGCTTCATCCGCATGTCAGAGCCGAGATGAGCAATGCGGGTGCCTGTCACGGTTTAGTATCAGTAAACCGGTCAATGATAAGATCTTAAGAATTAGACAAACAACATGAGGAGGTACTTACCAAACACAGTGGACGTCATGGCATCAATCTGCCGCTTCAAGCCGGTCAGTTCGTCTACCACTGGCTTCAGGGCTGCTTCTGCGTCCTCGGCTTTCCTGGTTAAACCGGCCTTTTCTGTTTCCTAGTCAGCACGCTCCTTGTTGAAGGTCTCCTTCAACTTCTCCATAGCTGCCAGGGCATTGGTCAGCTCCTCTTTGGCTTTGGAAGCCTCTGCTTGTTGAGACTTTACGTTCTCTTGAAGATCAGCAGTTTGAGCATCCCTCTTACTCAGCTCAGCCTGCAACGACGAAGATATATCAACAACAGGATATGTATTTTCTAAGTGCGAAGCGTATAACAAGTTATGCACTTTGTACTTGGGGGCTAATGCCTATTTGCTCTGTTATCAACAAATCTTTCACAAGTCTCAAGTACAATGCAAGCATTATCCTTAACACTTGGGGGCTAATGTACATCTGTTCAAAGCTGACGTGTTGATTCAAGACCTGGTTTACCTCGCAAAGCTAAACCGGCCCTTGGGGGCTACACCGATGAAAACTATATGAATACAATGATAAAGTATCTGTTTTGTTTTTACTGAGGACTTGACATATTGTGGATCAGCATGCAAGGACTAAGATATTACAAAGTCTCGGTTTATGATTAACATCATAATCCGGCCCTTGGGGGCTACTTGGGCTGATGTCTATACTTTGGAATCAAGAAAGGAAAGGTGATGAAAATACCTCATAGCGTTCCTTCATCAGGTTCACCAAACCGGCTTCATAATCACGGTTTGAGTGTAGACGGTTTAAAAAACCGGAGTGGAGTTCTTTAGCGCTGAGATGGGCGTAGCTTGACAAATCAGTGCTCCATTTACCCTTCTCCATGGCACCACGCTCTTCTTTGGCACTATGTTTGGCCAAGATTACAGGATGGCCAGGAGAGCTGTGGCCTATACCGGTAATGATAACATCGTCTCCTTGGCCTCCAGTAGTTTTTATGGGTGATGGTGGAGTGTGAGTGGCTCTCACCGAACTGGAAGACCTGTCGTCAGCCCGGATTGGGTCTGCCGGTTCACTGTCAGGTACAACAGTGTCAGCTTCTGGTTGATTATCAATATTCAGGTCTTGAGGGGGTGGTTCGTCAAACATGGCTTCTGGATTTGGACCTTCCGGTTCAGCCGTCTGTTCCGGTTCAACCGTTTGTTCTGGTTCACGAACCACCTGGTCTTCGGGCGGATTGTTCACCTGAGCCTTTTTGCTGGGTCTAGCTTTGGCCCTAAAATAGCAATAGATGTGAAAGTTAAAGCACACTACAAAGTATGAACAACATCAAAAGAAGGAGTTTAAGTACTTACCCAACTACGGTTTTGAGAGGAGGAAGTTGGGTCACTGTTGACTCGCCAGAGGATGAGGGAGGTGTCACCTGATAATTTGAATCGGACGGATATTAAGAGGTTGTCGGAAATAACCTGCCTTGGGACAAGAATTATCAGAAGTGGGGGAGACCTCAGATCGGCGCTTCCGAACCGGGGTGTCCGGTAAACCGGTCGAGGTGACCTTTTGGCCGCTGTGCCGGGTTGTACGGCGAGCTTCGTGCTGCTGCTTCTTCAAAATAAATGTTGGATCCAAGTGAGCAAGAGGGTGTGAAAAGCTTACTTTCCGGATCACTTGACGGATTTTTTGTGTTGGCAGAGAGTCTGAAATGGAGGAAAGGACAATTACCTCTACATCGTCGGCTTGGCTGCCTTCCGCGCCCTCCTGATAAACATCATTGTTAATGAGATGCATGAATAGGGAACCAAGTGAATCAAGTTCTACCTCAACTTCCGGTTCATCTGTGTCGTCATCCAATTCCATGCTGATGTGTTCAGCGGCCTTCCGCTTTGAGGTTTTCTTGACGGTTTTTGTTTTGGGGCGAGAGGGCTTTGCGATTTTCTCTGCAGGTTTCTTCTTCCAGAACGGATCGTCACCCTGTTTATAAACAATCAGAAGGATGTTCACAGGTTGTACATTCTACAAGATATCAAGTGTGAAGCGAAAAGGCAGCACTTACAGCAGGCGGTTTGTTTTGTGTGTAGAAGGGGTTCAAGCCGGTTTGGCGGCAGACAGATTCCGATTCATTCAAATTTTTCTTGACACCTTCAGTGACTTCTTCATCAGTTAATTGAATGTTGATGTGGCATTGGGAGTCTTCTAATTCACCAGTGTACTCACACATTAAACCGGATTGGCGGCTTAATGGCAAGATGCTCCAGGATATCCAGCAACGTACAAAGTCGACGCCTGATAAACCATTGGCCATAAAGGCTCGAAGCTTGGCGAGTTGAGGGGCATATGAGGCCCGTTCCGTAGCACTTAAACGTTGCGTCAATGGATGAGTGTTGGAGAGCCGGTGGGTGCGGTAACCCGGCAGAGGATTCTCTTCTTCAGGGGAAGTATCTTTACAGTAGAACCATGTTTGGTTCCAATCTTTGGGGTGACTGTGCAGCTTGGCATGAGGGAATTCAACCTCTTTCCTTTTTTGAATAGAGACGCCACCAAGTTCAGTGTTGGGTCCGTCTACAAATTCAGTGCGCCGGTTCAGATAAAAAAATTCCTGGAATAGCTCAGCAGTTGGTTCTTCTTGTAAATACACCTCATAGAAGACTTGGAAATTGCATACATTAGACACCGAGTTGGGTCCAATGTCTTGAGGATGGAGCTGGAAACTGGCAAGCACTTCCCGGAAAAACTTTGACCCAGGCGGTTTGAAACCACAGCCTATATGGTCAACAAATACCTCTACCTCACCCTGCTTAGGGGTAGGGGGATTCTCCGTTCCTGGAACTCGCCACCGGATCTCATTCTTTTTGGGCAAAGTACCAATCTTAACCATTCCGTTAAGCTGTTCTTCGGTAACCCGGGAAGGAGCCCAGTTGCAAGCATAAAACTGTTTGGCCATTGCAAACAAAAAGCTGAAAGGAAATATCGGTTTACAAATCATTCATGGTGATACATAAGATGCGACGGAACAAAGATATACAAGTATGTAAATTGGGCAAACCGGAGGCTGATACTATAATGAATGTGAAAGCCCAAGTGCTCCCTAGGTGGTTTTGATAATTGATGACAACATATCTCTTGTTGGACTAACATTTCTATCTAGCATGTTTCAGATAAGTTCAACAATGGAGTGGCATGGACTAAAGGTTGTGGGAACTCCTTCAAGATGCTAAGGACAAAGGATTGGCTAAAGCTTCAAGCTCAAGACTCTTCATTTTACATTTTAGTGATCCAAGATCACATTGAGTCCATAGGAAAAGCCAATACTATCAAGGAGGGATGAGGTGTTGCTTAATGAGCCTCTTGCTTCATGTGCTTAATGATATGCTCCAAAATCCTCAACTACTTTCCCACTTCCACATATGACCTAAACCCTAAGCCAAACTCGGTCATACCGATTCTTTCTATCCGGCGCCACCGAGTTTCACTTGTCATAAGCCACTGCCAAACCCTCTATCCGGCGCCACCGAGTTTCACTTTTCATAAGCCACTGCCAAACCCTAGCAATTCAGTTCTACCGATAGGGATCTCGGTCTCACCGAGATGGGATTGCAAACTCTCTGTTTCCCTTTCGTAACTTTTCGGTCTCACCGAAAGAGCGAATCGGTCCCACCGAGATTGCAGTGTAAACTCTTTGTTTCCTTTTTGTAACTTTTCGGTCTCACCGAAAGAGCAAATCGGTCCCACCGAGTTTACCTGACCAACTCTCTCGTTAGCTTATTACCAACTCGGTCTCACCGAGTTTGTGTAATCGGTCTCACCGAGATTACGTTATGCCCAAACCCTAACCATATCGGTCCTACCGAGTTGCATGTCAGTCCCACCGAAAATCTCTAACGGTCACTAGGTTTACCTTTTCGGTCCGACCGAGTTTGTTGATTCGGTCCCACCGAGATTGGAAAACTGTGTGTAACGGTTGGATTTTGTGTGGAGGCTATATATACCCCTCCACCTCCTCTTCATTCGTAGAGAGCCATCAGAACACATACACAATTCCAACTCATATGTTCTGAGAGAGAACCACCTACTCATGTGTTGAGACCAAGATATTCCATTCCTACCATATGAATCTTGATCTCTAGCCTTCCCCAAGTTGCTTTCCACTCAAATCTTCTTTCCAAAAATCCAAATCCTATGAGAGAGAGTTGAGTGTTGGGGAGACTATCATTTGAAGCACAAGAGCAAGGAGTTCATCATCAACACACCATTTGTTACTTCTTGGAGAGTGGTGTCTCCTAGATTGGCTAGGTGTCACTTGGGAGCCTCCGACAAGATTGTGGAGTTGAACCAAGGAGTTTGTAAGGGCAAGGAGATCGCCTACTTCGTGAATATCTACCGCTAGTGAGGCAAGTCCTTCGTGGGCGATGGCCATGGTGGGATAGACAAGGTTGCTTCTTCGTGGACCCTTCGTGGGTGGTTGCTTCTTCATGGACCCTTCGTGGGTGGAGCCCTCCGTGGACTCGTGCAACCATTACCCTTCGTGGGTGGAGCCCTCCGTGGACTCGCGCAACCGTTACCCTTCGTGGGTTGAAGTCTCCATCATCGTGGATGTAGGATAGCACCACCTATCCGAACCACGGGAAAAACATCCTTGTCTCCAATTGCGTTTGAATTCTCCAAACCCTTCCCCTTACATTCTTGCAAGTTGCATGCTTTACATTCCGCTGCTCATATACTCTTTGCATGCTTGCTTGATATGTATTGTGTATGTTGAAATTGTGCCTAAAACTCCACTCAAACCAAAAAGGCCTAAAAATTGCAACTTTAGCACTAAGTGTCTAATCACCCCCCCTCTAGACACATCTACTTCTAGATCCTACAAGTGGTATCAGAGCTTTGGTCTCCATTGCCTTGGTTTAATCACCATTGGAGGAAGATGGATGTGTCTACTTTAGGGAGTCTTAGACATAGAGTGCCTATTCTTGATGGAGAGTATTTTCACGAGTGGAAAAATGAGATGCTTGTAATCTTCAATCAATATCATTTGAACAAGTATATTGCTAGTCCTTGTGCACCTCATATTGATCCTTTGCATCCTACACTAGATGAAGATATTGACATGATTCACAATCTTAGAACTATTGAGCTCATCACTAGAGGATTGCCCAAAAATTTGATTGCTAATTTGCCTACTCTTAATTGTGCCTATACTATATGGAAATTTCTTGAGGAACGATTTCCCGATCATTCCTTGAAAAATTTGGATGAAATTCTCCATAAATCTATTGCCTTGAGTAAGATGAACTCTAGTGATCCTAGTTTTGGTGATTATCTATTTGAGCTTGCCAATCTCAAGCGAGCTAAAGGAGATGTTGGAATCATTAGTGATATCATATTTGAAGCTATAAGAATTCATAAAGGTGACCACTTTGATGATCATTTATCTAATGAATTACCCTCTCTAGGAAATGATGAGTCACAAGATCATGGTGAACATGGATACTATGATGATGATGATGATGATAGTGACTTCGATCTTGATGATGCAATGAGACATTTTGGTCTTATGGCAAATCTTCGGGGATATGAGTCAGGAGGAAAGGAATGGGTTCTTGATAGTGGATGTACTGATCATATGACTGGAGATGAAGAGATGTTCCGTGAGCTTGCTGAGAATGACGGCCCTCGGAAATATGTCACCTTTGGTGATAATTCAAAGGGTAAAGTGGTTAGCCTTGGTAAGGTGGCCATCTCACATGATAGTTCCATTCAAAATGTCATGCTCGTTGAATCTTTCGGCTACAACTTACTTTCAGTATCTAGACTTGCTGATTTCGGTTTAAATGTCCTATTTACTGAGGTAGATTGCCAAGTATTTCGTCGAGACAATCATAAAATGGTCTTTACGGGTATGCGTAGAGGTGATCTTTACATTGTCGATTTCTCTAAAAAGGCACAACCTAAAACTTGCTTTATTGCTAAATCCTCAAAAGGTTGGTTGTGGCATAGACGACTAGGTCACGTTGGCATGAGAAACGTTGACAAGCTTATTAAAGGAAATCATATCCTTGGAGTTAACGATGTCATATTTGATAAGGATAGACTTTGCAGTGCTTGTCAAGCAGGTAAACAGGTTGGAGGAAGGCATCCCGTGAAGAACATCATGACCACAAGAAGGCCACTCGAGCTACTTCATATGGATCTTTTTGGTCCCAACGCCTACAAGAGTCTCGGTGGAAATTCTTTTGATCTAGTTATAGTTGATGATTTTTCAAGATTTACGTGGGTGTTCTTTCTTAATGACAAGTCGCAGGTCCAGTAGATCTTCAGAAACTTCGCTAGGAAGGCCCAAAATCAGTTTGACGTGAAGATCAAGAAGGTTCGGAGTGACAAAGGAACGGAGTTCAAGAACGCAAATGTGGACACCTTTCTTGACGAAGAAGGGATTTCACACGAGTTCTCGGCTACGTACACACCTCAACAAAATGGAGTTGTTGAGAGGAAGAACCGGACGCTCATCAAAATGGCAATAACGATGCTTGATGAATACAAGACGCCGAAGCACTTTTGGGCAGAAGCGGTTGAGACGGCTTGTCACGCAACAAATCGCTTATATCTTCACAAGCTACTCGGCAATGCGGCATACGAGCTTCTCACCGGTAACAAACCCCAAGTTGGATACTTTCGAGTATTCAGCTCAAAGTGCTACATTCTTGATAAGCATCGTCGTTCAAAGTTTGCTCCTAAATCTCATGAAGGTTTTCTACTTGGTTATGGCTCAAACTCTCACACTTACCGTGTCTACAACAATTTCACCCGAAAGGTTGAAGAGACGGTAGATGTGAAGTTTGATGAATCTAATGGCTCGCAAGTAGAGCAATTGCCAATTGATGTAGGAGACAAAGACCCTTCAGAAGCAATCCAAGACTTGTCCATTGGCAAAATTCGTCTAACGGAGGTGAAGGAGAGTACTTCATCCGTCCAAGTGGAAGCTTCTACTTCACGACAAGGTGAACCAAGAATCGACACGGAAGCATCCACAAGTGGGACACACCAAGATGAAGAAGACAAGGAAATGCATCAAGACGAACATCAACAACCTCTTTCTCCACCACGACAAGAGAACGACGACGTCAACAATGAAGAAGGCCAAGAAGAAGAACAAGATGAAGAAGATGTTCAACAAAGACCCAAGCAAAAGCTCTCACGAGTTCGAGCAAGAATTGCCAAAGATCATCCCGTCGAGAGAATCCTCAATGATATACAAACCGGGAGAATCACTCGCTCAAAAACTCGTTTAGCTAACTTTTGTGAAAACTATTCATTCATCTCTAGCATTGAACCTATGAAGGTTGAAGAAGCATTGGAAGATCCGGATTGGATAAACGCTATGCATGAAGAGCTACACAATTTTGAGAGAAACCAAGTTTGGACATTGGTTGAGAAGCCCGACAACAACCACAACATCATTGGTACCAAATGGGTGTTTCGCAACAAGCAAGATGAAGATGGACAAGTGGTTCGCAACAAAGCACGTCTCGTCGCCCAAGGGTACACACAAGTCGAAGGTATGGACTATGGTGAGACATATGCTCCCGTTGCTAGACTTGAGTCCATTCACATCTTACTTGCCTATGCTAATCACCATAATATCACCTTGTACCAAATGGACATTAAAAGTGCTTTTCTAAATGGTGAAATAGAGGAGGAAGTTTATGTCAAACAACCTCCCGGCTTTATCAATCCTAAGAAACCAAATCATGTTTACAAACTTCACAAAGCTCTTTATGGTCTTAAACAAGCTCCTAGAGCATGGTATAAATGCTTGACCAAGTTCCTTATTACAAGTGGTTTTGAAATTGGTAAAATTGATTCTACTCTTTTTACTAAAAGGGTTAATGGAGAACTATTTGTATGCCAAATTTATGTCAATGATATCATATTTGGTTCAACTAACCCTCTCTTTAGTGAAAAGTTTGGAAAGCTAATGTCAGAGAAGTTTGAGATGTCTATGATGAGTGCACTCAAATTCTTTCTCGGTTTGCAAATCAAGCAAACTAAGGAAGGTACATTTGTCTCTCAAACGAAGTACACCAAGGACTTATTCAAGAAGTTCAATATGCAAGAATGCAAAGGTATGTCTACACCCATGCCTACTAGTGGACATAATGATTTGACCAAAGATGGTGAACCGGTTGATCAAAAGGTTTATCGCTCTATGATTGGTTCATTGTTATACCTATGTGCTTCACATCCCGATATTATGCTAAGTGTGTGCATGTGTGCACGATATCAAGCTGCTCCTAAAGAATGTCATCTTAAGGCTGTGAAAAGGATAGTGAGATATTTAATCCATACACCAAATTTTGGCATTTGGTATCCTAAGAGGTCTTCTTTTGATCTTGTTGGCTATTCCGACTCGGATTATGCCGGAGACAAGGTTGATAGAAAGTCCACTTCGGGTACTTGTCAATTTCTTGGTAGATCTCTTGTGTCTTGGTCTTCCAAGAAACAAAACTCGGTATCCTTATCCACCGCCGAAGCGGAATACATTGCCGCTGGATCATGTTGTGCTCAATTACTTTCGATGACCCAAACTCTTAAAGATTATGGGATTTATGTGAAACATGTTCCACTGCTTTGTGACAATGAAAGTGCTATCAAATTTGGTCATAATTCTGTACAACATTCTCGAACTAAGCATATTGAAGTTCGTCATCATTTCATTCGAGATCATGTTGCTAAGGGTGACATTAATCTTAAGCACGTTCGCACCGATAAGCAATTAGCGGATATATTTACTAAACCTCTTGATGAGAAAGTATTTTGCAGGTTGAGAGGTGAATTGAACATCATTGATGCTTCGAACTTGGAGTAGAAACTCCATTGGATACATGCAAGACATGAGCTTATGACTAATCCATGATATATCTCTTATGATGACTATCTTATGTCTTGGATATATTTGTACCTTGCATGTTGTCTAACCCATGTAGGTGCTTGGTTGAATCTAATTCCATGAGATTGCGACTCACTCACATCTTGAGCAATCTCTACATCACCAAGTCTCTACACAATGGCGGTTGAAGACAAGGAAGCACAAAACCATTCAAACATATCCTTTGACAAATTCTATGTTGAGCTTCATGATTGTCATTTTTGGATACACAAGTGCTCTTCCTTGCAAGAACTAACCCATGTAGGTAGATGAACTCAAACTCCAAGTGGTACTCTCAACTCTTGATGAGCTACATCCACCTTGAGCACCCACACAAGTTCAACTACATGAGCAAGAACCACACCACCACCCAAGGTATGTTATTCCATCTTAGAGAAGCTTTACTCCAAGACATAAGTCAAAGCAACTCAACAAGATGTGAATACATCAAGATGCTTAAACGAAAAATGGTAACCCCATTTTGAGCTTAAACGATGAGTATGACCTATGATAAAGTGTTCTCACTTGACTCCTAAGTCAATATACTCTAACATAGGTGACTATGTCACCGCCCAACTCTAGATGAAGTTCTCTTGTGTTCTTTTTGTGTGTATCTCATGCATGTTTAGTTTCCTTCTCTTTTTCAAAAACAAAAAAAAACTCCATCTAGATTTTCAGTCTCTTCTCTTTTCTTTCTGTTTATGTTCTGCATTTTCTGCATTTAATTCCTTGCAAATCCTTCAGGTAATTCATTGCAAATCTTTGTGAGATCCTACATGTCTAGTGAGCTGAGGTGACAAATGTTTTTCTCTGTGTAAACTCGGTTTCACCGACTTGTAATTTTTGGTCCAACCGAATCCTTTCGGTACCACCGAAACATTCCACTCGGTGCCACTGACTTCGCAACAGGAAAAACAATTTGCCACTTGTTCTATATTTCTTCTGATCCAGCTCTACTCAATGAATCTTGTCCTCTTCAAGCATCACAGTTTTATCCATTGCTTT
Source organism: Triticum urartu (assembly GCF_003073215.2). Lineage (NCBI taxonomy): Eukaryota > Viridiplantae > Streptophyta > Magnoliopsida > Poales > Poaceae > Triticum > Triticum urartu. The sequence continues at coordinate 96,734,191 of NC_053024.1, forward strand.
GTGCTGAGTCTCAAGGACCAAACCTATACGACGGATTCCAGAAAGCCCTTCTTGGAAATTGATGTCAAAGGGGGAGAGAGAGATCACATCAAAGCTTGTAGGAGAGAGAGATCACATCAAGGGAGAGAAAAAGTCTCAAGGACCAAACCTACAAGAGAGAAAGTATTAAGGGGGAGAGAGAGACTTCCAGGGGGAGAGAATACTCAAGGATCCCAGATGTCCCAGATGCTTGATGCTTGATGTTCAAGAGGAGAGATGTCACATGTCTTTTTAGGGGGAAAGAAATGTTCATTTGTATCTTTCAGCTCTGATTTGCTGTTCCTTATCTTCTCCCAATATCCCATGTAAGATTCTGGGGGAGCAAGACACCTAAGGGAAAGAAATCAGTCAAATTCATTGCATATCTTTATTCTTGGGGACATGTTGAATCCAATGTGGTACCTTGTACTCACTCTCTACATGTCATCCCAGTCTTGGTATTCTTGTGGTTTCTTTTGTTTGCTCTGGCTAGTGGATGTACCTGTGTTATCTAACTTTGTTTGTGCAGGTTGATTCCATCCTAAGCCAACTCAAGACCACAAGGTAAGTATATGCATCAAAATCATGAGTATGAGGAGTTCTTGCTTATGTACATACTGTTTGCAAGAAGGACTCATGAGCATGAAGGTATTTTCCTTGATAATCTTTTGCTCTGATGCATATGGCCAAGATACATGTAACACATTGCCTACTCTGTCATGGTTATGCTCTCACATGCCTCTATATTTCATATTTACATGAGTGCATACATGTAGGGGGAGCCTATGCTTGTTACATGTCCTTCCAAAGCTTTACTTGCTGTTTTTTATATCTTTATTTTAAACATTGATGTATGTTGCCATCAATTACCAAAAAGGGGGAGATTGAAAGCACAAGTGCTCCCTAGGTGGTTTTGATAATTGATGACAACATATCTCTTGTTGGACTAACATTTCTATCTAGCATGTTTCAGATAAGTTCAACAATGGAGTGGCATGGACTAAAGGTTGTGGGAACTCCTTCAAGATGCTAAGGACAAAGGATTGGCTAAAGCTTCAAGCTCAAGACTCTTCATTTTACATTTTAGTGATCCAAGATCACATTGAGTCCATAGGAAAAGCCAATACTATCAAGGAGGGATGAGGTGTTGCTTAATGAGCCTCTTGCTTCATGTGCTTAATGATATGCTCCAAAATCCTCAGCTACTTTCCTACTTCCACATATGACCTAAACCCAAAGCCAAACTCGGTCCTACCGATTCTTTCTATCCGGCGCCACCGAGTTTCACTTGTCATAAGCCACTGCCAAACCCTAGCAATTCGGTTCTACCGATAGGGATCTCGGTCTCACCGAGATGGGATTGCAAACTCTTTGTTTCCCTTTCGTAACTTTTCGGTCTCACCGAAAGAGCGAATCGGTCCCACCGAGATTGCAATGTAAATTTGTTTCCTTTTTAACTTTTCGGTCTCACCGAAAGAGCAAATCGGTCCCACCGAGTTTGCCTGACCAACTCTCTGGTTAGCTTATTACCAAACTCGGTCTCACCGAGTTTGTGTAATCGGTCTCACCGAGATTACGTTATGCCCAAACCCTAACCATATCGGTCCTACCGAGTTGCATGTCAGTCCCACCGAAAATCTCTAACGGTCACTAGGTTTACTTTTCGGTCCGACCGAGTTTGTTGATTCGGTCCCACCGAGATTGGAAAACTGTGTGTAACGGTTGGATTTTGTGTGGAGGCTATATATACCCCTCCACCTCCTCTTCATTCGAGAGAGCCATCAAAACACATACACAATTCCAACTCATATGTTCTGAGAGAGAACCACCTACTCATGTGTTGAGACCAAGATATTCCATTCCTACCATATGAATCTTGATCTCTAGCCTTCCCCAAGTTGCTTTCCACTCAAATCTTCTTTCCACCAATCCAAATCCTATGAGAGAGAGTTGAGTGTTGGGGAGACTATCATTTGAAGCACAAGAGCAAGGAGTTCATCATCAACACACCATTTGTTACTTCTTGGAGAGTGGTGTCTCCTAGATTGGCTAGGTGTCACTTGGGAGCCTCCGACAAGATTGTGGAGTTGAACCAAGGAGTTTGTAAGGGCAAGGAGATCGCCTACTTCGTGAAGATCTACCGCTAGTGAGGCAAGTCCTTCGTGGGCGATGGCCATGGTGGGATAGACAAGGTTGCTTTCGTGGACCCTTCTGTGGGTGGTTTCTTCGTGGACCCTTCGTGGGTGGAGCCCTCCGTGGACTCGCGCAACCGTTACCCTTCGTGGTGGAGCCCTCCGTGGACTCGCGCAACCATTTACCCTTTCGGTGGGTGGTGCCTCCTGGACTCCGCAACGTTACTCTCGTGTGGTTAGTCTCCATTCACGTGGAGTAGGATAGCACCACATCCGAACCACAGGAAACACATCCGCTGCTCAATTGCGTTTAATTTCTCCAAACCCCCCCTGTACATTCTTGCAGTTGCATGCTTTAATTCTGTGCCTCCATTACTCTTGCATCTTGCCTTATAGTGTATTTGTATGTTATTGTGCCCTAAAACTCCACTCAAACCAAAGGCCTAAAAATTGCACTTTAGCACTAAGTGCGTACACCGGAGGCTTGACATCTACTAGTCAGAATGACAAGCAATATCAGAAAAGGATATGCACATACTATAAACGGAGTATAACAACGGAGGTAAAAGGCTGTCCGGTTCACCAGGGGCTAATGGTATATGATAGATTGCTTTTATAAGGTAAACCGCCTATGTGGTAAAGAGGATACAGATCTAAGGCAAAAATGACTAAGTAAGGTAAAACAGATTTCACAGTTTGGCATGGGAATTTTAGATCTGCCGTGCGTGGATAATCAAAATATATTCTGGTCTAATCTCATGCGCTCAAAAAGTTCAGTAAGTTCAGATGAGTTTGATATCAAGCAGATGCCTTAACAAGAAGGAGGGAGTTTAAGCTACAAAGGCGCTGAAAACAATCAGATCTAACTGGCCATTGGTATTACAGAAGGAGGAACAACTTCAAGCGGGAAGAACACCGACCCTAATGGCGGATCTGGGTGAGAAGAAGAGGAACTTACTGGTGCAGGAGGAAGCAGCGGAGGATCACCGCGTTTCTCTGTGGTCAGGTCGATGCAGCGGCCTTTGTCGAAACAGAGGCGAAGGACGACGGCGGCAAGCTCGAGGGTCGGTCGGCACGAGGAAGAAGAAGTGAAGGTGAAGGAAGGGGAAAAGGAGAAGGGCCCGTGGTCCTATTTATAAGGCGAAGCGATAAAGCGACAAGTGCGGGAATCGAGGAGCTCAAAATGGATAGTTAATAAGGATGTCGCCTCGATGGTTGGATATTCATTAATGAAGGGAATCTTCGGCTTCAACGAATAGATGACGTCAGGGCGGTTTACTACGGATCTAAAGGATGACATCACGGCGGTTTACCAGATCTTATGAAGGTGACAGGGCAAGAATTTTTCTAAGTATTGAAGATTGACATGAACAAGTTCAAATCAATCTGGGGCCTAATGTTGGGGATATTACTGGAGGTAAACCGGCTAGGAGTGGCCGGGTTAGCTCCATGAAGATAGAAGCCCATGAAGACGTGAAGATGGTGGCGCTTTACGAAGGCCCAAGGCCCAAAGGCGGGTTAAGCCTGTAGATGTAAACCGACTCTTCATGTAACTTGTATTGTAAGTTAGAGGAATAGAGACCGAGCCGGACACATTATGATCCGGCCTCGGGACTCTGTAAACCGGCGGGCGTCAACCTATGTATATAAAGGGACGACCCGGCCGGTTTAGGGACAACAGACAACAACTCGAGAGCCAGGCAAAGCGGATTCGCTCCCTGGTCATCGAAACCCTAGCAATACCAATCACAACTAGACGTAGGCTTTTACCTTCATCGAAGGGGCCGAACTAGTATAAAATCCCTCGTGTCCCTTGTCCGGTTTAACCCCTTTAAGCTAACCCGTAGCGATGGCTCCATGACTAAGTCCTTTCACGAGGACATCTGCCGTGACAAACCCACAAAGACCTGTGGTTGCCTCTTTTAGGCTGCATGCACGCTCCTCAAAGCAGCCCAGAGCTTGGCTTGTGGAAACCCTCGGATCGACAGTTTCTCGCGAGCCAGGCTGAGTGCGGCGCGAGGTCGCACGGGCGGGAGCGAGGCGAGGGCGAGGGGGGATGGCGGGAGATGGAAATCTGGCGCGCCGTCCCGGCGCCAAATTAGCCTCACCCCCCTTTCACTCGCTCACCCATAGCCACTGCCCCCTTCTTCCCTACTGCCTCACCACGGCGGCTGCGATTTCAGATCTGCTATAGGCGGCGGCGGAAGAGGCGGCGGCGTTTGGCGGATCTGGTGCTTCCCTTGCTGTTGGCCACCGTCTGGTCGACCTAGTCTGTGCCATGGCTCCCCCTACGCCGTCCTCGTCTCCGATGCCGGTAAGCAGCACCCCCTCCCCCTTTGTTAGCTCAGTGGTTAGGCCGTTAAGCTAGGTGTAGGATCGATTTCCCACTGAACGAACCGTCGATGCGACTAGGTTATGGACGCACGGATGAGGCTGATAATCCAGGCAGCAGCACTGATTAGTGTGAGCATGGGTCATGTTCATGCACCAGAGAGCTGTTCGTCGTGCTGGGAGACCTTTCCGCTATGGTCCATTGTTTCCCCGGGAACAGGAGAGGATCCAAAATCTGAACTACATCTACAACTGCAATGACGTCGAGGCTCTGTGGATGCTTAGAATGAAAAGAGCACCATTTGCCAGGCTTGTCGAGACCTTCAGGAGCAGGGGGCTTTACAAGATAGCATCAACACCAGTGTCGAAGAGCAAGTGGCCATGTTCCTCCATGTTGTTGGCCATAACCAGAGGTTCAGGGTCATTCACAACGTTCAGGAGATCAATGGAGACCATCTCTAGGTACTTCAAGCAGGTGCTTTTTGCTGTTGGGGAGCTTAGAGGAGAGATGATCAGGAGACACATCTGGCAGACTCCACCCAAGATTCGCGGAAGCCCAAGATGGTATCCATACTTCAGGTGAGCATTGACAATATACACTTTCATGGCTTGATATGCTTGTATTGTTCAAGTTGAGCACTAACACATGCTTGTGATGCCATTTTCAGGATTGCATTGGGGCAATAGATGGTACTCATGTCACTGCAGAGTTCCTAGGTCACAGTCTGCAGCATACAGGGGAGGAAGCACTACACAAGCCAGAATGTGCTTGCTGCTGTTGACTTTGATCTGAAGTTCACATATGTGCTGGCTGGCTGGAGGGGTCAGCGCATGATGCTAACATTCTCAGTGACAGCATGAGTCGACCTGATGGGATCAACATCCCCGGCAAGTTCTACCTTGGAGATGCTGGCTATGCATGTCGGCCGGGTATTCTTCCACCCTTCAGGAAAACAAGGTACCATCTCAACGAGTTCTCTGGTAGGAACTATCCTAGGACTGCACAGGAGCTGTTTAATCTCAGACACTCCAGCCTTAGAGTAACTGTTGAGAGGGCATTTGGAGCTCTGAAGAATAGGTTTAAGATCCTGGATCAGAAGCCATTCCACCCATACTCCACTCAGGTTAAGCTAGTTCTTGCTTGTTGCATTCTGCATAACTGGATCCTCCAGTGGGGCTTTGATGAACACGTGCCTGAGGAGGAAGAGGTCGAGCCTGACGATGTTGTTAGCTCCGGCCATGGTGTGGAGGCATTTGACAATGACGCTTGGAAGAACAAAAGGTTGGAGTGGGCAGAGGCGATGTGGCTTAACAGAGGTCAGTGCAGGATTTGAAGAAGAGGAAAGAGAGAAGAAGAAGAAGAAGCAAGCAGAAAGCAAAGAAGAGAAGAGGAAGAGAAGCAACACCGATGAACTATCCCCTATTTAGCCAATGGCTCTTAATAATTTGAACTGTCATTTGATGATAGTAGTTAGGATGAACTGTCATTTGTTTAACTAGCTGGCACTATGTTCAGATTGTGTGTGGTAAGCTCACCACTAGTTAGAAGTGGTGACAACACCTTATGCAGGTTGCAACCAAACACCATGTCATATGCTAATGCAATGCGGGCAACCAAATGCCGGGTCAAATGGTTGTCTCATGCAACTAGGGGCATGCAGGCAACCAAACTATGTGCATCTGTTTTTTGGCCTGCATCCAACGTCAAGAGCCGGCTCACGCCGAGCCAGCTGGAATCGGCAATGTAACCAAACACCTAGTGAGTCGCATGTACCTGTTGTCTTGATTTGTCGATTGTGTCTTGATTTGTGTAAATTTAGACAGGGATTGGTTAGGCACATTGGCTTTGATCATATGGTCAAAGAATTAGGATACATTTGTGAGAGCAGCCGAATCGCCTACCCTGTGTACTCGCAGAGTTTGACTCCATTTGGTACGTTTTCAGTTATTTTTACAGTGTGAGATCCCTCAGGTTTCAGGTATCGCTTTCAGTCACTGTCATTAAAGAACTCCCTCTGTAATATAAAATCTTACATTGCTTTACAAGGGGTCGTTCCGCAATTCTGTTAAGTTTTGATCACAAGATTTCCTCTTTGTCAAGTTTTCTCATACTCAATACGAGAATTATTGTCCTGGACAGTCACATGTCATGTAATTTGTGAAGTGATGAGCAGATCATCACTCTGTGACCAATCACATTAAAGGGGGAAGGCTGGTGGATACCGTAGTTTAACATACTGGCGAGTATGCGAGGTAGTCTCCTTGTGAGTGTCAATTTAGAGTAGGCGTAGTTTAAATCCTAATTGCAATGTAGTGGTGTGTCTTATCAAGTATTTTCACGCATGACTTCTGCCAACATGTGATATAGATCGATCCCTTTGTCCAGAGGATTTTTTTAGAGAAAAGGCATACACCCCTTTATAAAGCCAAGGCGTTGAAAGAATGCGGTGCCCCCATGTTTGTTTTGGTAATTGATGACAATCTCTATGGACTAATGGTTGCCTTGAGTTATATTTGAAGGTTTTGTCCATAGGCTTTTCTTGGAGTACATGTGTTGGTTTCAAGGAGAGTTTGTGTCGACCAAGGTGCTATTCAAGGAATTACCTAAAGATTGGTCTTGTGAGAGGTTGATCAAGACTAAGTTAAAGAGTGAATCAAGTTGATCAACCCACAAAGCGTAGAAGATGTACCGAGAGGGATCAAGTGATCCCATGGTATGGTAAGCATTGTCAATTACGCTTTGTGTACTAACCCATGGTCTTCGTGAGGGTTCTTTGTGGGGTTAGGTTGCGGTGTGCAAGTTCAAGTGGAGCATCACGAAGAGATCAAATGCTTGAAGCTTGCCGTCCTTTGTGGTGACAATGGACTTGTGAAGATGTGCGGAAGAGTGGCTCACCCATAGTGGAGTATGGGGGAGCAATCAACTAGTCTTCATCAAGTCAACACAATCAAGAAAGGTTGCGGTGTGCAAGTTCAAGTGGAGCATCACGAAGAGATCAAATGCTTGAAGCTTGCCGTCCTTTGTGGTGACAATGGACTTGTGAAGATGTGCGGAAGAGTGGCTCACCCATAGTGGAGTATGGGGGAGCAATCAACTAGTCTTCATCAAGTCAACACAATCAAGAAAGGTTGGTGTGCAAGTTCAAGTGGAGCATCACGAAGAGATCAAATGCTTGAAGCTTGCCGTCCTTTGTGGTGACAATGGACTTGTGAAGATGTGCGGAAGAGTGGCTCACCCATAGTGGATATGGGGTGGGGGTCAACTAGTCTGTCGTCGTTTGTCACCAATCAAGAAAGGTGGTCCAACTTGAGGAAGTCAAGATCTGTCATCATCTAGCTCAAGTGGACCATGTGCAAGGCAAAGGTTTGCCCTTGATAGGTTTTCTATTTTACCGGTCTCATGATGGTAGTTGGGAGACCGGGTTATAGGATCGATTGCCGTACTATCAAGGGGGGCTCTCGATGAGTAGCTTGATCGTATCGTTCGTAGAGAGCTCAAACCATTGCATCCTTGCATCATCTTTCTTGGTTCTTGTTTGGTTCTCTTTGTGAGTCTTAGAGCTTATGGTCATCTTGATGACAAGCTCGAGTTCATCGAAAACGGAGTTCAGCATGCTTCTTCTATGATGTTTTCGATGTTGGAGGTTTTGCCGGTTCTTCTCGGTTGGAGGTTTCACTCCTCTATTTGTTGGCATACCTCCCCTGCCTCTTCTTACTATAACCAGTCGCTGTTTTGATGCTACTCGTCGTCTTGTTTCCAACAAGCTTGAGTTTGCTCAATTCGGAGCTCATATGCAGAAGTTATGGCAGTTCTTGTTTTCTTGAGTGTGGTTTTTGTCAGGGTCCCAGCGGTAGTACCGTGGTACCCAGCGGTAGTACCGCTGAGGGGTCACAAGCGGCAGTACCGCTCCGCAGCGGTAGTACCGGCGGTGACTCCGCAGCAGTACTACCGCTGGCTTACCAGGTCCCTACCGCATCGATTCGAGGGGTCTTTTTCTGTGTCGGATTGTGTGGTACCTCGCTGCGGCAGTAGTGCGGCAGTACCGCCCTTCCTCCGCGGTAGTACCGCCCGGTTCCCTCCTTCCCTTTACCCTTTGTTCTGTGCGGCAGTACCACCGAAGGGTGCGGTAGTACCGCTTAACCCAGCGGTAGTACCGCTCGTGTGCGGCTGAGCACATAACGGTTGGATTTTTCCCCTCCTATAAAAGGGGGTCTTCTTCCCATGAACCTTATCCTTTGAGCTCGTGTTCTTCCCCCATTGTTGACCTTCTTCGAGCTTGCTAACTCTCAATCCCTCCATGGGTTCTTGCTAGTTTTTGAGGGAAAAGAGAGAGGAGATCTAGATCCACATTTCCACCAATCACTTTCTCCTCTATGTGAGGGGAACCCCTTGGATCTAGATCTTGGAGTTCTTGTGTTCTCCTTCTTGTTCTTCCTCTCATTTTCCTCCCTAGCATTAGTTGCTTCGGTGGGATTTGAGAGAGAAGGACTTGGGCACTCCGTGTGCCCTTGCCATTGCATTTGGTGCATCGGTTTGAGTTCTCCACGGTGATACGTGGAAGTGAAGTTGAGAAGCTTATTACTCTTGGGTGTTTGGGCACCCTAGAGCTTGTTCCTCTTGGGTGCCTTGGCGCCCTAGACGGTTGGTGTTGTTCGGAGCTCAATCATTGTGGTGTAAAGCTCCGGGCAAGCGTCGGTCTCCAATTAGGTTGTGGAGATCGCCCCGAGCAATTTGACGGGTACCGGTGACCGCCCCAAGGGTTGCCAAAGTGTACGGGTTCGGTGACCGCCCCCAAGGGTTGCCATTTGTACGGGTTCGGTGACCGCCCTCAGGGTCCCTTAGTGGAATCACGGTCTTGCATTGTGCGAGGGCGTGAGGAGATTACGGTGGCCCTAGTGGCTTCTTGGGGAGCATTGTGCCTCCACACTGCTCCAAACGGAGATTAGCATCCGCAAGGGTGTGAACTTCGGGATACATCGTCGTCTCCGCGTGCCTCGGTTATCTCTTACCGAGCTCTTTACTTATGCACTTTACTTTGTGATAGCCATATTGTTTCTTGTCATATATCTTGCTATCACATAGTTGCTTATCTTGCTTAGCATAAGTTGTTGGTGCACGTAGGTGAGCCTAGTTGTTTTAGGTTTTGTGCTTGACAAATTAACCGCTAGGTTTATTCCGCATTTGTTCAAGCCTAAATCGTAATTATTTTAAAACGCCTATTCACCCCCCACTCTAGGCGACATCCACGATCTTTCACAGGTAGCAACCACACCACAGATAAGTATCACACCACCCAAGCCCCAACGACGAGCGAGACGACAGAGGAGAAAGTCAAGTACATGGCTCCCTCGCCATTACACGGCACGCAGGCCGGAAGAGAAAGAACCCACTAAAACTAAAGCAACCGGCCCAAAAGAAGCAATTAAGAATCCTACTCTTGTCTGCATAAGTGAGACGCCGTTACCCAGACTTTGTAGATCAGCATAGAGAGCACGTCTTGGTCGTCGACCTTAGTCAATGATTTCCACTACTGCAGGAAAGCACACGATTTAAATAAGCAGTCAACAAGTTCAGCCGGAAACACGTTCTTGTTGGGGAAAGTTGCAGAAAACAAAAATTTTCCTACGGTTTCACCAAGATCCATCTAGGAGTTCATCTAGCAACGAGTGATTAGATGCATCTACGTACCTTGTAGATCGCGAGCGGAAGCGTTCAAAGAACGGTGATGATGTAGTCGTACACGACGTGATCCAAATCACCGATGACCAAGCGCCGAACGGACGGCACCTCCGTGTTCAACACACGTACGGGACGGGAGACGTCTCCTCCTTCTTGATCCAGCAAGGGGAAGGAGAGGTTGATGAAGATCCAGCAGCACGACGGCGTGGTGGTGGATGCAGGGCGTCACAGTAGCAGGGCTTCGCCTATGACTACAAGAGGGAGACGTAACGGGGAGAGAGGGAGGCGCCAGGGGCTGGGGTATGAAGTCCCTCCTCTCCCCCACTATATATAGGGGTGCCAGGGGCGCCGGCCCTAGTAGATGATCTACTAGGGGGGGCGGCGGCCTAGGGTGGGGGGCTTGCCCCCCAAGCAAGGGGGCGCCCCCCTTTAGGGTTTCCCCAAACCCTAGCCGCATGGGCCCTTGGGGGGGTGGCGCCCCAGCCCACTATGGGCTGGGTTCCCTCCCACATCAGCCCATGGGGCCCCCCGGGATAGGTGGCCCCACCCGGTGGACCCCCGGGACCCTTCCGGTGGTCCCGGTACAATACCGGTGACCCCGAAACTTGTCCCGATGGCCGAAACAGCACTTCCTATATATAATTCTTTACCTCCGGACCATTCCGGAACTCCTCGTGACGTCCGGTATCTCATCCGGGACTCCGAACAACATTCGGGTTACTGCATATACTTATCTTCACAACCCTAGCGTCACCGAACCTTAAGTGTGTAGACCCTACGGGTTCGGGAGACAAGCAGACATGACCGAGATGACTCTCCGGTCAATAACCAACAGCGGTATCTGGATACCCATGTTGGCTCCCACATGCTCCACGATGATCTCATCGGATGAACCACGATGTCGAGGATTCAATTAACCCCGTATGCAATTCCCTTTGTCAATCGATATGTTACTTGCCCGAGATTCGATCGTCGGTATCCCAATACCTCGTTCAATCTCGTTACCGGCAAGTCACTTTACTCGTACCGTAATGCATGATCCCATGACCAGACACTTGGTCACTTTGAGCTCATTATGATGATGCATTACCGAGTGGGCCCAGTGATACCTCTCCGTCATACGGAGTGACAAATCCCAGTCTTGATCCATGTCAACCCAACAGACACTTTCGGAGATACCCGTAGTCTACCTTTATAGTCACCCAGTTACGTTGTGACGTTTGGTATACCCAAAGCACTCCTACGGTATCCGGGAGTTACACGATCTCATGGTCTAAGGAAAAGATACTTTGACATTGTAAAACTCTATCAAACGAACTATACGATCTTGTGCTATGTTTAGGATTGGGTCTTGTCCATCACATTATTCTCCTAATGATGTGATCTCGTTATCAATGACATCTAATGTCCATAGTCAGGAAACCATGACTATCTGTTGATCAACGAGCTAGTCAACTAGAGGCTTACTAGGGACATGTTGGTGTCTGTTATTCACACATGTATTACGATTTCTGGATAACACAATTATAGCATGAATAAGGACAATTATCATGAACAAGGAAATATAATAATAAAGCTTTTATTATTGCCTCTAGGGCATATTTCCAACAGTCTCCCACTTGCACTAGAGTCAATAATCTAGTTACATTGTGATGAATCAAACACCCATGGAATACTGGTGTTGATCATGTTTTTCCCTAGGGAGAGGTTTAGTCAACGGATCTGCTACATTCAGGTCCGTATGTACTTTACAAATTTCTATGTCTCCATCTTGAACATTTTCACGAATGGAGTTGATGCGACGCTTGATGTGCCTTGTCTTCTTGTGAAACCTCGGCTCCTTGGCGAGTGCAATAGCTCCAGTGTTGTCACAAAAGAGTTTGATTGGCCCCGACGCATTGGGTATGACTCCTAGGTCGGTGATGAACTCCTTCACCCATATTGCTTCATGTGCTGCCTCCGAGGCTGCCATGTACTCCGCTTCACATGTAGATCCCGCCACGACGCTTTGCTTGCAACTGCACCAGCTTACAGCCCCACCATTCAAAATATACACGTATCCGGTTTGTGACTTAGAGTCATCCAGATCTGTGTCGAAGCTAGCGTCGACGTAACCCTTTACGACAAGCTCTTCGTCACCTCCATAAACGAGAAACATTTCCTTAGTCCTTTTCAGGTACTTTAGGATATTCTTGACCGCTGTCCAGTGTTCCTTGCCAGGATTACTTTGGTATCTGCCTACCAAGCTTACGGCAAGGTTTACATCAGGTCTGGTACACAGCATGGCATACATAATAGAACCTATGGCTGAGGCATAGGGGATGACACTCATCTCTTCTATTTCTTCTGCCGTGGTCGGACATTGAGCTGAGCTCAATTTCACACCTTGTAATACAGGTAAGAACCCCTTCTTAGAATGATCCATATTGAACTTCTTCAATATCTTATCAAGGTATGTGCTTTGTGAAAGACCTATGAGGCGTCTTGATCTATCTCTATAGATTTTGATGCCTAATATATAAGCAGCTTCTCCAAGGTCCTTCATTGAAAAACTCTTATTCAAGTAGGCCTTGATGCTGTCCAAGAGTTCTATATCATTTCCCATCAAAAGTATGTCATCTACAGATAGTATGAGAAATGCTACAGAGCTCCCACTCACTTTCTTGTAAACGCAGGCTTCTCCATAAGTCTGTGTAAACCCAAACGCTTTGATCATCTCATCAAAGCGAATGTTCCAACTCCGAGATGCTTGCACCAGCCCATAAATCGAGCGTTGGAGCTTGCACACCTTGTCAGCATTCTTAGGATCGACAAAACCTTCCGGCTGCATCATATACAATTCTTCCTTAAGGAAACCATTAAGGAATGCCGTTTTGACGTCCATTTGCCATATCTCATAATCGTAGAATGCAGCAATTGCTAACATGATTCGGACGGACTTTAGCTTCGCTACCGGTGAGAAAGTCTCATCGTAGTCAACCCCTTGAACTTGTCGATAACCCTTAGCGACAAGTCGAGCTTTATAGATGGTCACATTACCATCCGCGTCTGTCTTCTTCTTAAAGATCCATTTATTTTCTATGGCTCGCCGTTCAACGGGCAAGTCAGTCAAAGTCCATACTTCGTTTTCATACATGGATCCTATCTCGGATTTCATGGCTTCTAGCCATTTGTCGGAATCCGGGCCCGCCATCGCTTCCTCATAGTTCGAAGGTTCACCGTTGTCTAACAACATGATTTCTAAGACAGGGTTGCCGTACCACTCTGGTGCGGAACGTGTCCTTGTGGACCTTCAAATTTCAGTAGGAGCTTGATCAGAAGTATCTTGATCATTATCATTAACTTCCTCTCTAGTCGGTGCAGGCACCTCAGGAACATTTTCTTGAGTTGCGCCATTTTCCGGTTCAAGAGGTAATACTTCATCAAGCTCTACTTTCCTCCCACTTACTTCTTTCGAGAGAAACTCTTTCTCCAGAAAGGACCCATTCTTGGCAACAAAGATATTGCCTTCGGATCTGAGGTAGAAGATGTACCCAATAGTTTCTTTTGGGTATCCTATGAAGACGCATTTTTCCGACTTGGGTTCGAGCTTTTCAGGTTGAAGTTTCTTGACATAAGCATCGCATCCCCAAACTTTTAGAAACGACATCTTAGGTTTCTTTCCAAACCATAATTCATACAGTGTCGTCTCAACGGATTTCGACGGAGCCCTATTTAAAGTGAATGCGGCAGTCTCTAAAGCATAGCCCCAAAAAGATAGCGGTAAATCGGTAAGAGACATCATAGATCGCACCATATCTAATAGAGTGCGATTACGACGTTCGGACACACCGTTACGCTGAGGTGTTCCAGGCGGCGTGAGTTGTGAAACTATTCCACATTTTCTTAAGTGTGTGCCAAATTCGTGACTCAAGTATTCTCCTCCACGATCTGATCGTAGAAACTTGATTTTCCTGTCACGTTGATTCTCAACCTCACTCTGAAATTCCTTGAACTTTTCAAAGGTCTCAGACTTGTGTTTCATTAAGTAGATATACCCATATCTACTCAAATCATCAGTGAGGGTGAGAACATAACGATAGCCACCGCGAGCCTCAACACTCATTGGACCGCACACATCAGTATGTATGATTTCCAATAAGTTGGTTGCTCGCTCCATTGTTCCTGAGAACGGAGTCTTGGTCATTTTACCCATAAGGCATGGTTCGCACGTGTCAAATGATTCATAATCAAGAGACTCTAAAAGTCCATCTGCATGGAGCTTCTTCATGCGTTTGACACCTATGTGACCAAGGCGGCAGTGCCACAAGTATGTGGGACTATCATTATCAACCTTACATCTTTTGGTACTCACATTATGAACATGTGTAGCATTACGTTCGAGATTCATAAAGAATAAACCATTCACCATAGGAGCATGACCATAAAACATATCTCTCATATAAATGGAACAACCATTATTCTCAGATTTAAATGAGTAGCCATCTCGAATTAAACGAGATCCCGATACAATGTTCATGCTCAAAGCTGGCACTAAATAACAATTATTAAGGTTTAAAACTAATCCCGAAGGTAGATATAGAGGCAGCGTGCCGACGGCGATCACATTGACCTTGGTACCATTCCCGACGCGCATCGTCACCTCGTCCTTTGCCAGTTTCCGCTTATTCCGCAGCCCCTGCTTTGAGTTACAAATGTGAGCAACTACACCGGTATCAAATACCCAGGAGCTACTACGGGCACTAGTAAGGTACACATCAATTACATGTATATCACATATACCTTTTGTTTTGCCGGCCCTCTTGTCTGCTAAGTACTTAGGGCAGTTCCGCTTCCAGTGACCGCTTCCCTTGCAATAAAAGCACTCAGTCTCGGGCTTGGGTCCATTCTTTGGCTTCTTCCCGGCAGTTTGCTTGCCGGGCGCGGCAACCTCCTTGCCGTCCTTCTTGAAGTTCTTTTTACCCTTGCCTTTCTTGAACTTAGTGGTTTTATTGACCATCAACACTTGATGTTCCTTCTTGACTTCTACCTCCGCTGATTTCAGCATAGAGAACAACTCAGGAATGGTCTTTTGCATCCCCTGCATGTTGAAGTTCATCACAAAGCTCTTGTAGCTTAGTGGAAGCGACTGGAGGATTCTGTCAATGACCGCATCATCCGGGAGATTAACTCCCAACTGAGACAAGCGGTTATGTAAACCAGACATAGTGAGTATGTGCTCACTGACAGAACTATTTTCCTCCATCTTACAGCTGAAGAACTTATCGGAGACTTCATATCTCTCGATCCAAGCATGAGCTTGAAAAACCATTTTCAGCTCTTCGAACATCTCATATGCTCCATGTCTCTCAAAACGCTTTTGGAGCCCCGGCTCTAAGCTGTAAAGCATGCCGCACTGAACGAGGGAGTAGTCGTCAACACGTGTCTGCCAAGCGTTCATAACGTCTTGGTTCTGTGGGACGAGTGGATCACCTAGCGGTGCTTGTAGGACATAATCTTTCTTGGCAGCTATGAGGATGATCCTCAGGTTCCGGACCCAGTCCGTATAGTTGCTGCCATCGTCCTTCAGCTTGGTTTTCTCTAGGAACGCGTTGAAGTTGAGGACTACGTTGGCCATTTGATCTACAAGACATAGTGTAAAATATTTTAGACTAAGTTCATGATAATTAAGTTCATCTAATCAAATTATTAATGAACTCCCACTTAGATTAGACATCCCTCTAGTCATCTAAGTATTACATGATCCGAGTCAACTAGGCCGTGTCCGATCATCACGTGAGACGGACTAGTCAACATCGGTGAACATCTTCATGTTGATCGTATCTTCTATACGACTCATGCTTGACCTTTCGGTCTTCTGTGTTTCGAGGCCATGTCTGTACATGCTAGGCTCGTCAAGTCAACCTAAGTGTTTGCATGTGTAAATCTGTCTTACACCCGTTGTATGTGAACGTCTGAATAAAACACCCGATCATCACGTGATGTTTTGAAACAGCGAACTGTCGCAACGGTGCACAGTTAGGGGGAACACTTCTTGAAATTATTATGAGGGATCATCTTATTTACTACCGTCGTTCTAAGTAAACAAGATGCAAAACATGATAAACATCACATGCAATCAAATAATAAACGTGACATGATATGGCCAATATCACATAGCTCCTTTGATCTCCATCTTGGGGCTCCATGATCATCTTGTCACCGGCTTGACACCATGATCTCCATCATCATGATCTCCATCATCGTGTCTCCATGAAGTTGCTCGCCAACTATTACTTCTACTACTATGGCTAACGCGTTTAGCAATAAAGTAAAGTAATTTACATGGCGTTCCTCAATGACACGCAGGTCATATAAAAGAATAAAGACAACTCCTATGGCTCCTGCCGGTTGTCATACTCATCGACATGCAAGTCGTGATTCCTATTACAATAGCATGAACATCTCATACATCACATATAGATCATTCATCATTCATCACAACTTTGGCCATATCATATCACAAACCACTTGCTGCAAAAACAAGTTAGACGTCCTCTAATTGTTGTTGCAAGTTTTACGTGGCTGAATTAGCGTTCTAGCAAGAATGTCTTCTTACCTACATGAAAGCCACAACGTGATTTGTCAACTTCTATTTACCCTTCATAAGGACCCTGTTCATCGAATCCGCTCCAACTGAAGTGGGAGAGACAGACACCCGCCAGCCACCTTATGCAACTAGTGCATGTTAGTCGGTGGAACCGGTCTCACGTAAGCGTACGTGTAAGGTTGGTCCGGGCCGCTTCATCCCACAATACCGTTGAAGCAAGAAAAGACTAGTAGCGGCAAGAAAGTTGACAAATCTACGCCCACAACAAATTGTGTTCTACTCGCGCAAGAAGAACTACGCATAGACCTAGCTCATGATGCCATTGTTGGGGAACGTAGCAGAAAACAAAAATTTTCCTACGGTTTCACCAAGATCCATCTAGGAGTTCATCTAGCAACGAGTGATTAGATGCATCTACGTACCTTGTAGATCGCGAGCGGAAGCGTTCAAAGAACGGTGATGATGTAGTCGTACACGACGTGACCCAAATCACCGATGACCAAGCGCCGAACAGACGGCACCTCCGCGTTCAACACACGTACGGGACGGGAGACGTCTCCTCCTTCTTGATCCAGCAAGGGGAAGGAGAGGTTGATGAAGATCCAGCAGCACGATGGCGTGGTGGTGGATGCAGGGCGTCACAGTAGCAGGGCTTCGCCAATACTACAAGAGGGAGACGTAACGGGGAGAGAGGGAGGCGCCAGGGGCTGGGGTATGAAGTCCCTCCTCTCCCCCACTATATATAGGGGTGCCAGGAGGGGCGCCGGCCCTAGTAGATGGCATCTACTAGGGGGGCGGCGGCCTAGGGTGGGGGGCTTGCCCCCCAAGCAAGGGGCGCCCCCCTTTAGGGTTTCCCCAAACCCTAGCCGCATGGGCCCTTGGGGGGGTGGCGCCCCAGCCCACTATGGGCTGGGTTCCC
Organism: Triticum urartu; assembly: GCF_003073215.2. Taxonomy (NCBI): domain Eukaryota; kingdom Viridiplantae; phylum Streptophyta; class Magnoliopsida; order Poales; family Poaceae; genus Triticum; species Triticum urartu. The sequence continues at coordinate 96,751,860 of NC_053024.1, forward strand.
TCCCACTTCAGCCCATGGGGCCCCCCGGGATAGGTGGCCCCACCCGGTGGACCCCCGGGACCCTTCCGGTGGTCCCGGTACAATACCGGTGACCCCGAAACTTGTCCCGATGGCCGAAACAGCACTTCCTATATATAATTCTTTACCTCCGGACCATTCCGGAACTCCTCGTGACGTCCGGATTCTCAATCCGGGACTCCGAACAACATTCGGGTTACTGCATATACTTATCTTCACAACCCTAGCGTCACCGAACCTTAAGTGTGTAGACCCTACGGGTTCGGGAGACAAGCAGACATGACCGAGACGACTCTCCGGTCAATAACCAACAGCGGGATCTGGATACCCATGTTGGCTCCCACATGCTCCACGATGATCTCATCGGATGAACCACGATGTCGAGGATTCAATTAACCCCGTATGCAATTCCCTTTGCCAATCGATATATTACTTGCCCGAGATTCGATCGTTGGTATCCCAATACCTCGTTCAATCTCGTTACCGACAAGTCACTTTACTCGTACCGTAATGCATGATCCCGTGACCAGACACTTGGTCACTTTGAGCTCATTATGATGATGCATTACCGAGTGGGGCCCAGTGATACCTCTCCGTCATACGGAGTGACAAATCCCAGTCTTGATCCATGTCAACCCAACAGACACTTTCGGAGATACCCGTAGTCTACCTTTATAGTCACCCAGTTACGTTGTGACGTTTGGTATACCCAAAGCACTCCTACGGTATCCGGGAGTTACACGATCTCATGGTCTAAGGAAAAGATACTTTGACATTGTAAAACTCTAGCAAACGAACTATACGATCTTGTGCTATGTTTAGGATTGGGTCTTGTCCATCACATCATTCTCCTAATGATGTGATCTCGTTATCAATGACATCCAATGTCCATAGTCAGGAAACCATGACTATCCGTTGATCAACGAGCTAGTCAACTAGAGGCTTACTAGGGACATGTTGGTGTCTGTTATTCACACATGTATTACGATTTCCGGATAACACAATTATAGCATGAATAAAGACAATTATCATGAACAAGGAAATATAATAATAAAGCTTTTATTATTGCCTCTAGGGCATATTTCCAACAGTTCTCGATAGTAAATTTGTTCCTAGTCGTCCACAGGGACCAACATAAAGCTCCCAAGCCCACCCAAAAGATGCACCTGGAGACGCCGGAAAGGTTGTATGCCAAGTTACGCAACTCGGCAAAGGAGGCAGGGGCCCAAGAAACACGGAGCCAGTCCCGCACGCAACTCCAAATGAGCTTAGCCAGGTGGCAATGGAAAAAAATATGTTCTGTGTCTTCCACATCACCGCAAAGGGCACAGAACTGGGAGCCCGGTCCATTTCTCTTACGAATTTGATTAGCCAAGGGCAACCGGCCTCGGAAAGCTTGCCACAAGAAGATTTTAATCTTAGGGGGAATACGAGCCTTCCAAATCTGGGAGAAACGATTAGTAGGCGTGCCACCAACAAGCTTAGAGTAAAGTGATTTAATAGAAAAGCGTCCAGAGGCAGACAACGACCAGAGCATCGAATCCTTGAGCGTCGAGAGCGTAGGGAAGAGGGCAGTAAGACGTTGCCAATCTTCGAACTCTACAGGCGACAGGGAGCGGCGGAAGGCCAGGTGCCACCCCTGGGAAGCTAACTTCGCAATAGAAATATTTGGATCAGAGCAATAAGAGAAAAGGGTAGGGAAGGTCACCAAGAGAGGTGAGTCTCCACACCACCAGTCTAGCCAAAACCTAATCGAGGAGCCGTCCCCAACAACAAACTTAACGAAAGATTGAAAACAGGTCTAACTTTGACCAAAGACTTCCAAAATGGAGAAACACCACACGACAAAGCAAACATCGGGCTAGAGGACGGGAAATATTTAGCCTTAAGAATCGACAGCCAAAGGGGCTGATCCTCAGCACTCATAATCTTCCACCACCATTTAATCATCAGGCATTGGTTCATGATGGAAGTATTAAGAATCCCTAAGCCCCCAAGGTTTTTGGGCCTACACATCAACTTCCATTTAACAAAGCGGTATTTGCGGCGATTGTCCGCCGCATTCCAGTAAAACGCCCCATGGTGTTTATCAAAACCAGCATGAATCCCAGCCGACAAGAGATAGAAGCCCATCAGGAACATGGGGAGGGAGGAAAGAAAAACATTAATTAGAACCACTTTACCCGCATTCGTGTTATATCTACCCCGCCAGGGAAGGACCCTGTTGCCCACCTTTGTGACCACCGGGGCAAAATCTTTGGCATGAAGCACGTCCGGGGAAATTGGCAGGCCCAAGTATTTGAACGAGAAGGAGCCCAACTTACAGTTGAGAAGGTGTGCCACTCGCACAGCTTCCGACTCATCCACACCAGTAACAACCACTTCACTTTTGGCAAAGTTAACCTTAAGCCCCGACATCGCCTCGAAGCATAATAAAATAAACTTGAGGTGAGCAAGGCAGGCATCATTCAGCTCAACCATAATAATAGTGTCGTCCGCGTATTGGAGGTGGGTCAGACCATGGGGAATGAGATTAGAGCTAACCGGAGTAATGTGCCCACAAGTAGCTGCTCTAGAGAGCAAGCGAGATAAGGCATCCGCAACGAAGTTGAACAAAATGGGCAAGGCAGGGTCGCCTTGCCGCAGGCCCCTACCATTGGCAAAGAACTTGCTAACCTGACCGTTAACATTGATGGTAGTGTGGCCTCCCGAGACCAACTGCATAATTCTATGGACAAGGGACCCCTCAAACCCTTTAGCCAATAAAACTCTGCGTAAAAAAGGCCAACTCACCGAATCATAGGCCTTCTCAAAGTCTAGTTTAAGAATCATCGCTTTCGAATTACGAATCTTAAGGTCACGAACGATTTCATGCAGGCAAAGTACCCCGTCCAGAATGAAACGACCCTTAATGAAAGCCGATTGAAAAGGGCTGATGGTACGGTGGGCAAAGGGGGAGAGGCGAGTGGCTAGCCCTTTGGCCGGAAACTTGGCGAAGTTATTAATAAGGGCAATCGGCCTAAATTGCGAGATCAAGTCCGCGCCCTTGACTTTAGGTATAAGGGTAATGACAACATAGTTAAGGCGAGAAATATCCACCGTACCCAACCAGAACCCTTGGATAATTTTACAAATGAGAACCCGCAACTGCGGCCAGAATTTTTTAAAGAAGGGGATAGCAAAACCATCAGGCCCAGAGGCAGCGTTCGGGTTAGCCGAGCTAATCACCTGCCAAATCTCCTCGTCAGATAAAGGGACAATCAGGCCCAAATTTTCGTCTGGAGAAATCCTAGAGCCCTCATCCTAGAAACCAGAACAGAGGTCAAACCCGGGGTCCGGCTTAGAGCCGAGGAGATTGGAGTAGAAGCCCACAATATGATTCATAATGAGGGATTGGTGCGAGATTCTGACGCCGTCAATCGACAGAGTATCAATGAAGCATCTGCGGCGTATGCCATTAGCGATTGCAAAGAAATACGCCGTCATAGAATCCCCCTTCAAGGTCCAATTAAGGGCACCTTGTTGGTGCCAGTAAATTTCCGACTGTTGGTGTAACAACATCAAAGCGTCTTCCAGGGAGTAACGAGTAGCCCACTGAGAGGCGGAGGAGACCAGACGTGTCAGCAGAGTGGTCCAGATCCCGGAGTTGAGATTCAAGGGAGTCTTTGTCTCTACGAAGCTCAGCCGCCCTATTCTGAGACCACCCCCTTAAGAATTTACGAAGCTCATAAGATAGTTTGTGCCAATCATCCATGGGGCCAAAGGAGCGATGAGGAGAAGAAAGAAGATTAGATATCTTTGAAACCATCATCTCACAGAAACCCTCCACAACAAGCCAAGAAGCATCAAACTGGAAACGGGAGGGAGAAACGAGGGAAAGGATACCCGCATCCAGGACCAGGGGAACATGATCAGAGCCAACCGCAGGCCTGGCCTTAAGCAGCGTGTGGGGAAACAGCAAGTCCCACCGATCAGATACAAACACCCTATCTAGCACTGACCGGACAGGAGAGGATTGATGGTTAGACCAAGTGAACCGTGCCCCCACCCTAGGGAGCTCATGAAGCGCGCAATTACTAATGAAATCATTAAAAGCATTGGCGAGAGGCCAAGAGAAATTAGGATTGTTCTTGTCGGCCGGAGAGCGTAACAAATTGAAATCACCCCCAATTAAAAGACGAATATTGCTGGCTTCAATCTTAATCGAAAGTTCATCCAAAAAAAGAGGTGCAAGCGAGTGATCCGCGGGGCCGTAAACCACCATAATTTCCCACAAAGTGTTCAACTGATGATGATGAACCACACAGCTAGCCCAAAAAATGCCATGATCAAAAGCAATGAAGTCAAACACGTCCCGCTTGGACCCAATCAAGATGCCCCCAGAATGACCCGAAGTAGGGAGAAAGTGCCAGTCAAACCTATCCATCCCAGCCAGCGCAGAAAGTTCAGAAGGGGAAAAGGATTCCTTAAACGTTTCGACCAACCCTAAAATGTCAATATGTTCACCACAGACCAAGTCATGAATCTGGTCTCGGCGTCCCCTAGCACCGAAACCACGAATATTCCAGAAGAGAGCTCTCATTTGAAGGAAAGGTTTTTAATACGAAGACTCGATCTGCACGGGGCCACACAAGGCTTAAAGCGCTTGGAGCGAGCGGTCTTAACAAGGGCAGGGGATCAGACGACTGGCCACAACCATTTGTCGCATCAACCACCCTGGACTGGCCGTGAACCCCAGTAGGGCCAGCAACACTCGCGGCCTCCAAGGCCCTAGCAATAGCAGCCTGGGCTGCCTCATTGGCTCTAATGACAGAAAGAAGGTGAGAAGGAGAGCCCATCCCCGGATTAGCAGTCACCCAATATCAGACATGATATGCAGCAAATGATCATCTGATAATGTAGGTAAAACAAGGCAAACAGGAGAGGCAGGGGGAGATGGTTGGACAGACGAACCTGTAGGAGGAAGATCCCTGGCCGCGGTGCGCCGCTCCGCCCGCACCGCCACCAAAACGCCAGAGTCGCGCACACGCCGGCCCTTCCGTGCCGTGGACGCCGAAGAACGCAGCACCGGGGAGCACCGGACCGGCGATGCTGGACCGGGGCCAGACCCCGAGGCAGAGCCCAGATCCTTGTCCAGACGACGAGCCAGCCCCGCCGCCGAAAGCTTGGAGGTAGAAGAAGGCCGACTCTTAGCAGAAAATTTCCGGACCGACGACTTCTTCTTCTTCTTAGTTGAGAGCTCGATGGAACGCAGGGGGAAGCGGGAAGATCCTCGATCCCAGAGAAGGAAGGAGACTGCGGGCGAGTAGGCACATTGGAGCACACACCAGAGAAGGGGGTCCCCTTACCAACATCAGCAACACGGGGAGCCAGGCCCTCCTTCTGAGGATTAGGAGCTGGGGCATTGTCCTTGAGCAACTCACATTCATCAGGCTCCAGCTTATCCCATTCAGACTGAGTAAAACGCGGATCCGTGCCTCCACTTGGGTTTTGCCCCCGGCCGAACCATTCCCATGCATGTCATCTTGGTCAGAAGGCTTGGACGGAGGAGGCGGAGGTGGAGCATGGGGTTCAGCACCCTCAACCCGAACACGAAGTCGCACACCCTCAGGAGATGGGAAAACATCCACGGAACCATGAACACAGACAGGATCGATGCACCACACATTGAGACGAACTGGGCCAACCTTGCCCAGAGATTCTGAATCAACTTCCACAGGCTTGCCAAGGAGATTACCAAAAGCCATCATAAACTCCGTAGAGCATAGCCCAACTTGCACGTCATAAACTAGCACCCAAGTCTTGCTAAGAGGGCCCACCACCTTCGCACCACAAGTAGCCGCTTTGACAGACACCACAAGCTGGTTTAGGGGAAGAGTAAAACTGGTGCACGAGTAGATCACCCTTAGAAAATCCTAGGAGGGGAAGACCACTGCGAATTCATACTCTGAAAGCCGGCGCACCTGCCAGTCCCAACCGCTATCGTCCCAGATTTTCAAACCATCCAGGAGGGTCTGCGGAGAGATCTTCTGACTACACACCGTGATGATGTCCGCATTAGAGAGTGACGGCGCAACCATCACCACAGGAACATCAGCATCTAAAGCGAAGAACGAGCATCCAGTCAAACCCAACCCAAACTGTATGAAGGAGGGGCTCTTGGTGCGATTACGGCAGTCCATAGTAAGATGACCATCAGAGCGACAGATGAGGTAGAAGGGTGGGTTAGTGCATCTAGATTGGAAGTGCTTCAGGCGGTGGAAGGCAAAGCAAGTCAGGGTCGGAGAAGGGCCCGAGGCAACAGGATGCTGGCGGGGAGGGGGAGGCGGCGACAGGATGCCATCACCACGGACCACAGAAGAGGCACCCGGAGCAGAAGGAGGAGGACGACGATCCCCGACCAGCGAGGAGGAAGAGCCGGGCCCGAAGCGCGGCCCCGAGCGAGAAGCAGCGCCAGCCGCAAATAGCGAGGAGGTGACCGAGGCGGAGGGACCGGACCCCTTGCTGGAGCGGGGCACGACGCTGACGAGGAGGAGCCACCACCAACCGAAGCAGCAGTGGCCTCCCACGGATCCGGCCCCGACCCCTACCCTGACACACCACCAGATCCAGGGAGCGTCATCCCAGATCTGGCCACGGAATGCTCCGGCCCCGCCTCCCAATCCTCCTGCTCGCGCGACAGCTCGCGCGCAATCCCCTCAAATTCAAGCTTCGACCGCAGCTCTGCCTCATAGGCCAGATCGACACCACTGCCCGACGAAACTTCACGGGCCCGCTTGCTACCCGAAAGGGCCTCGGAGGAGGAGCCCCTAGACTTGTCCATGGCGATCGCTTCAGCGAAGGAGAGGAGGAGAGGAGGTGGGGAAGAAGTGGATCTGGAGAAATGGCGGATAGTACGATGCGCCCTGCGAATATCAGCGGCGGAAGCCGGAAACCCTAGGAAGGGGGGAAGGCACCGTGGCGCACCCATATATAGCCACAACAGGCCAGGGCAGAGTGGGCCGATTGGGCCGGAACGGGACAGCGGGCCAAGGGAGGGGACGGGCGTGAAGCAGTGGCCACCACCAATTGCCCCGGGCCCACAGACGGGAGGAGAGGGAAAGAATCGAGAGACGACAGAGCCGGGGGCCCGGGCGGCCCAACCCGAATCGATCCAGGAGCCACCAGGCCCAAGTGCCCACCAAGGCCCACCTCGACCACAGGGCAAACCTGATCTAGGGTTTGGCCACCATCCGCCCCCGCGCACGCCGGCACGACCGCCGCCACCGGCCCCGGCCCCGGCCGGAGAGGAGGAGGAGGACGATCAGGACCAGCGACCGGTGACACCACATCGTCCGGATCCAACACCCCGGAGGAAGGAGGGGGAGGAGGACCGAGGAGACCACGATCCGGGGAAAGAGCCAGGCCCCGACCCACCATGCGTCGGCGTCGACCAACGCGCATCCACCCTGACGAACCAGAGGGCACCGACACCGGCCTGCCCCGGCCACCCGGAGCAAATTTCCGGGAGCGGCCCGACGCAGGCACGGGCGGCACCACCGACACCACCACCGACGGAGCGCACTCCTCCGAATCAGAGGCCGACTCCTCCATGTCACCCAACGCCTAGAAACGCGAGCGGGGAAGAACGCCGACGCAGAGGGGGCCAGCGCCAGAGCCGACGCGTGCCCGGAGCAAGGAGAGCCGACCCGCCCCGCAGGCATCGGGAGGGGAGACGGGGGGAGGGAAGGGTGGGGGAGCCATGGGGAGCGGCGAGGGCAGGGGAGGAGGGAGACGGGGAGCAAGGGGACGAAGAGAGAGAAGGGAGAGGAGAGACCGTCATGAGTCCGAGACGCACACACTGGAGAGCAACTCAGTATTCAACATCGGATTTGGTTGCGTTCCTTTCCAGAGGCTTTCGTGCATTCAACATATTTGCTTCTTTTCTTTTGGTTTTATAACTTGTTAATTTGTCTATTCACTTATATAATCCGATCGTGTCTACTTCTGTGAAAGGTATTGTAAAGAAACTGATGTGGACATCGCTTGTACAGAAGAAGCTACCAAAAAGACATCGCCAGTGTGTACAAAGATGAAGATAGTCGAGGACAAACGTGACCGGTCTAAGAACACCAAGCTTGAATCATTCATGCCAAATCCACATGTGTACATACATGTGCCCATCACCATGCAAGCTATCACAAGCCACAAGTCCAACCACGCTGCCACGTCCAATGCAAAATACACATGTGCATGCATGCGTATTTGGTGGGGTCAGCTACTATTGTTGCTACCACGTCCAATGCAAAATTATAACAATAAAAAGAGTGGGCCTTCTGCTGCATATGACAACGCCATCAAGGAGCCGACCTGGCCCATCACGTCAAGAGCGTCCGTCTGGACTCTGCCGCCCCTGTGCGTCTCGGGCACGTCTCTGTGTCTAATAAATAGTTAATTACAGCTAGGGTTTAGAGTCGGGTTTTGTTTAGAGAAGTTTAGCTATATTGCTATTTTTATTTGTCTTCGAGTGTGACCGTCAAGACATCCTATCGGAACCCCATCTTGTGAGATTAATCCCATCTAGTATATTCGTAATTTTGAGATTGCTTGGCTATTATTTTCTTGCATGTTCTTCGATTTGCTTGCAGGAAAAATCCTTCGTGGATAGGTCGATCGCGCTGTTGGCTCGGTCGATAACGCCGTGGAGTTGGTTCAGCGATTGCCGTGATTATCAGTTGTGTACGGTTCTCCCTGTACAGTTGGTAGCCGGATTGTGAGGGTCAAATCTCACCTAAAATCGTAGTTATCTTCCTCTTATCGAAAGATTGGGTCCCCAGTATACATCAGAAACTTACCAAAAGAAATGGCGACCTGTCGGCCATTTTTTCTATCAACACGAACGGATGTAATGTGTTGCATCTCGCGGCATGCGAAGGCCATTTGGAGGTTTGCAGGTGCTTAGTGGAGGATCTTGGAGGAGATGTAAATGCTCCTGGGGGTGGAGATGTAGCTGAAGGTCTTTCTCTATCCCTTTCTCCATTTAAAAAATTGGTGGCTACCATGTCAATGTTTGCCAGTATGATATCTACGGTTGCGCTGACGTGTGCTTTTTGGTACAGGTGCGACTCCATTTATGTTGTCTGCTCAGTCTGGTCATGTTTCTACTGTCAAGTATTTTCTTGATCATGGTGGTGATCTCGTGAAAGGAGATAACAAAGGACAGACAGTTCTCCACCATGCTATGTGTATAGGTACTCCCCCTGTGACACACCCTCACACTTAGTTTCTGCAACCTGGTCATTGTACTTGTAATTATTTACTCTACTGCACTCGTTTGTTCAATGCTTGTGCCCACACGACTTACAGAATCATTCCATTCACCACAGGATGCTGCAATGTGACAGAGTTCCTCCTGTCAAAAGGACTGCCTGTTGACATAGACCGTGGCCATGGAACACCACTCTACATGGCTGCTTTAAATGAGCAGGATAAGACAGTGAAGATTTTGTTGGACCACCACGCAAATGTTTATGGCCTCCACTATTTCTTATTTCTCTTTATTGCAGCTAATTTGGACAGATAATTTTTTGTTCGTGAACTAGTTATATGACGTGGACAAAATGTCTTAACCTGGTATGGTTTGGTTGCTTTGGTTGATGCATACTTGGATATTGTGGTACAAAATCATTTTTAGGGTCACTCAATGGAGATTTAAGTGTGATTGATTTAATGGGAAAATCCATTCGAACCCTCAAACTAATCAAGCATGATAGGTCAGGATTACAATTGAATGATCCACTGACTATCTGATCCCCTGAACCACCAGACACGCCAGTTGATTATAAGATGACATGCTTTTAAATTATCATATATTTGTTCATCTCAAAAGTAACTATTGAATTTATCATGCCACCTTTGTTTATTATATTAATAAGACAATACCATGCTTTCAGCCTAACATCATTATCAGCGGTGCTAACAGTTCCCTTATGAGTGCTCTTGTTTACCGTTCATTGAAGTGCATGAAGCTACTCATTAAGGTGAGTATTCTCTGGACTACTTTTCCATGCTATGTTGTGATTTTGCTTACTCTATCATCTCTGCATGCTTATATGTTGATGTACATGGAGATATGGCCATGAACATTCTATTGCATAATCCATTTCACAGGCTGGTGCAGATGTTGATTGCAAGGGTTCCATTGCGACTCCTTTAGTGCTCGCTACGATGCTAGGAGGTTATACCAACTACATTAAGCTCTTATTGAAGGCTGGAGTAGATCCTAATATTCCCGATGATGTATGTTATATATTTTTTCTAGATATTTGCTGACCTGGTATGCAGAATTTCACTATATTCTGTTAAAGCTTCCAGTGGTACTGTATTCAGCTCTTATCATAATGTAGGGACCTGTTTAGCGATCGGTTTAGGTTACTTAGTGTCATTGACTATGCTTATGGGAATCACACTTGTGTGTATTGAAGTTCTTCATTCTGGCCTTCTGGGAGTCTTTATAATTAATAAAAGACCTATGAGGGCTCCTCCTGAGATATTAATTTGCCTCACGGGGATCGAACTCTGGTGGGCGGGTCAGTCACCGCACACCCACCACTGGGATGCAGCCCAATTCTGAATGGTTATATCAACAGGCGTAACATTTTCTGTTGATCATTCCTAACATGCCTATTCTTGTTATTCTAAAAAGGTTAATGTATCCAATAAGTACCCAATTATCAACATTTCCCCCTTTTTGGAAGGTCATATCGGTGCTTAATTTAAAAGTCGATGAGATATTGATATCTCATTATGTACTATTCTGGGTTACACTAGAATAAATTGAATTTTCTTAGCTTATTGATGTTCTTCATCCCGTTGGCATTCTGTTTTCACTCTTTTAAGCCACTTATATCCATGCCATCATCACTCAACAGACCAACTAAAAAGAATTCATGTCTTCAGCTAGTATTTTTGTCTATACTAGCATGCACAATGCCCGTGCGTTGCTACAGAACCATAAATAGACGATGAGATACTACTGGCATAGGAGATCATCAAAAGATGATGGTGTGTCACTGCTTCTGCATGGTTTATGATTAAAAAGATAACGCAAATAGAATGAAATGTCATGTTGTAGTCATTGATGATTTTTAAGCGACCATTGTGGTCCTTTGCAAGAGTTATAGTGAGGTAACAATTTAAATTTAGGAGAATGGGCATGAGTGAGTTATTTGAATGCATATGATCGTGGATTTGGTAGGAGGACAATATCTATGACCATGTTGAAATTGCAATGTGTGATGTCTTCTGCTATGCTATAGAACAGGAATAATTTGTTGGGCATAAAAATTAAAATCAAAAACATGATTTGAATTGGAGTGATATGCATTTATAATCTTATTTTTATGAGAGTGTTGTTCTTATATTACGGCAGCAGTGTATTTGTTTATTTGGGTACGTCTTTCACCAGTAGAAGTAATATTTGTTTATTATATCTTTTGAAAGGTTGCTAGTCTCACATGTGGGTAGAAGTGCATTGTTTATTTGTATGGCCCCACATGTGAACTCACCACTAACTCCAACCTTTATAAGTAGGACTGATATTATGGGCACTGATTCGTACATAAAAACTGTTGTGGTGTCTCAGCCTCAACTTTTTCTGAAATGCCTCTCTTGGAAACCTTGTGGGCTAGCAGTTTGAATTGCTAGGCAAACTTGCGAATGCTTGCTGAGTAAATCCTTGTTGAAGCATCTGATAAAAATATTACGCAGATCCTGGTTCTTTCCCACGATGTTCTTATTTTCTATGTCGGCTGTACATCACGTAATGTTCATGTTCTTTTGCTATTATTCTAAACAGTTGACGGAGTTGATGGGATAATGAAATAGCAGTATGTACCATTCTGGGTATCAGTATTTCTCCAATGTACTCATGCAATAACAACTGTAAATTGACATTTTTAGCTTAATTGATATGGTTCTTCATCCTAATTCGTATTGTTAAAACATTTGATAATTACGGTGACTCTGGTTCTTTCTGACAATATTATAATTTTCTTCATTGATTATAAGTTACGTAATGATCAGGTTCTTCTATTATAATCTCTGGCTTCCTTTGGTTTAGAGGAATTTCATAGGAATTCTAGAGGATAGGATTCTTATAGGATTTTTTCCTTTAGAGCCCTTTGGTTCATAGGAATGGATTCCTATTCCTACATAGGATTGGTTTCTATCCTCCACATTTCATAGGAAAATAAAAAAAAGCCTAGACTCAATGGAAAAATTTCTTTGGTGTCAACCAAATGACATCTTGTTTCCTATTCCTACTCATAGGATTTGAGATACATGTCATCTCATTTCCTACAAGATTCCTATTCCTATGATAATCCTATCCTATGAACCAAAAGAGGCCTCTATGGTTTTTTTTTCTTGAATGGAGCAGTTAATTGTTTGACAAAATGTAAGTTATTTTTCCTTTTGTTGTCCAGTTGGGTAGGTTGCCAGTAGAGCTTGCTGCGATATGTGATTACATGGAAGAGGTTGAAATGTTGTTTCCTGTGACTTCTCCAATTCCAAATGTCCCAAACTGGAGTATTGAAGGAGTAATTTCTCATGCAAAGATTGAAGAAAAGAAGTCAATTGTATGTTATTTTCTGTTCTTATGCTGCCTGCATACTGAATATTATTTGAAAGCTAATCCATCATATTTTTGTGCTACAGTATTCAATGTGTACTATGATTATGCATTGCACCTCAAGAGAAAATCATTAAAAAACAAGTTGTTGGTGCTGACTATCTGAGAACAAACCAAAGTTAAAAAATGCGCTCTGCATTAATTGTGCGTTTTACTAGTGCCTTGATTTTGACAAAAGTGCACGCTTAAGCATAATTATGCGCACATTAAGCGCTAGGCGTTTTGCTACCGCCTAGAGCCTAGGCGTGCTTAAGCGCTTGCGTAGGCGCGCCTTTTTGAACTATGGAACAAACTACCAACTTTAATATAAGAGGGCTGCTGACCAATAGACATCATGAACCATATTTATTGTTCACTATCAATTTGGTAACAGAACATAATATGAAAAAAACCCTGGATGGTAATGAGTAGAAAATCCTAACAAAATCTGGTTTTCGTGATGGGTAATTAGTACTCCCTCTGGTTAGAAAATCCTAAAGTAGTGATCTAAAAGGTCTTACATTAGTTTATAGAGGGATTACAAATTATTGAGTAAAAGAGTCCTTTGATTCCAAGGTTGAAAAGTACAAACAACTTACACGGTTATACCTGATAAGATCGACTCCTACGATAAGGCAACTGTTGTACTGATATTTACATGTAGATTGTACTCTGGTTATATTTATGTTAACTGTCGTAAACTTATCTCTGTGCCGAGTATTAAGAAAATCTTGTAATGCTGTAGAATAGTTAAATGCTTGCTTGTACAAGAATGCTTGAACTAGGCTCATAATCATGAATTTCATGCCACAGTTGTGAAGTACACCAGCATCATGTTCAGGGTGTGTTGTATTCATTAGTATCTTGGTCAAAGAGTAGTATATTTTAGAAGTTTTTTTGAAAAGAGGGAGAGACCCTCAACATATTTTAGCAACTGACATACTAGTTCTATGTTGCACTCGTTTATCTTATGGCTAGTTGTTTCTTGGGCAAGTTCTGTATTTGATGTATATATTTAATGTGAAGAGAGGTCGGGGTAGTCCAAACTTGACATGGAAGGAGTCTGTAAAAAGAGATCTAAAGGACTAGAATATCAGCAATGAACTAGCTATGGACAGGGGTGCATGGAAGTTAGCCATCCACGTGCCAGAACCATGAGTTTCAGCTCTAGCCTCCCCCAACTTGTTTGGGACTAAAGGCTTTTGTTGTTGTGTTGTTATCCCATGACGTACCTAACTAACAAGGACATAATGATTTCAACTTGATTGTTTCGTGAAAGAAGAAACACATTGATCTCCACTGATGTTCCCATGTTTCCTACTAGAATGCTTGGTATCAAGGTAGACTGACATTGTTCTAACTTTAGTGTCAGCACTCGATGGTAAATTAAAGGCCACCGATATACAAACTAAGAAGAATGTTGAACACAAAGTTGCTGCATGTTTTTTATGGTAAACAAATCATACTAAATGATGATTATTCCAAAATTCAAAATATTCAATTCATGTTTCATTTATTTGTTATCTAGGAGCAACAGCACCTTGAAAGAAGAAAAAGTTTGTTCAAGTCACATGCTGATAAGGCATTCAAGCAGAAGGACTATAAGATGGCAACAAAGTTTATGATTTGGTACACCTCTTGCATTATATTTATAATACAGGGAACCGGTTGAAGATATCTAACTCCTTTCCTAATAGTAAATATGAAACTTTGATTGGTAAAGATAATTAATATTCCCTCTAATTCCTGAAAAAATGGCGTTTTGTACATTGACATGGTCTTTTTTAGGGGATGCATTGACATGGTCTTGAAAATAAAATTTTGACTACTAATTCTGTTGCGATGGTATGTGCAACTGCCCTAAAAATTATAATATTCTGACAGTACTTCTCTACACAAATCTTTGCACATGATTTTCAACCCAATTTGAATATTCTAAACAGTGTTGTTGGTCAAAGTTTTGTTAATGGTGTTCATCAAAGTTTGACTCGGGACATCCCTTTTTTGTGTACTGGAAGGAGTAATGATCAGTGGGACTGGGACATAATGATTTCATGAGAGAACCATTTATTTGATTATAGATCAACTAAAATTATGATGATCTAACCAAGGGCAATCCGAAATGGTTATGATCTGAAGCCAGCATATTGAGAATGTGCTAAAATTCATGCATCTTACAATTTGGGGCAGAATGAAAGAAGATTCCATCATCAAACTTCACTGTTGTCTTACATCCCGATAATCAGTAAGTTCACAACAGTGTATCAAATGATTCAGCTCTATCCAGATTGATCGTACAACAAGCCAATATGTCTAGTAACTAGTAAGAGAATGTGTTCCATCTTCTGCGGTATTAATGTCTTACCGAGTGAGTAGTAATTTTAGACAGTTTTCTACTTCCTGCATTCCTAAATATAACTCTTTTAGAGATTCCACTACAAACTATTAATCATAGTTATCTAGTCATGGCTCGGTTGTTAGGAGCCAAGAGGTTTATTCCTTTGAGTTGTATCTTATCTCCTCAACCTCCTGTAACTCCCTAGCGTGAGGATCTCTCTCTCTCTCTTTTCCCTCGATGTATTCCCTGACGTGTGTGGCACAGTTGTACGAGACACCACAATCAATATATACACATGCGGGTCTCCATATTGGAGATCGAGACGCTTCATCAATTCCTTCATGGTATCAGAGCCCTTGCTCTCCACCTCATCTAGCTATCCACCTTCCCTTACCATGGCGTCCTCCTCATCTTCCTCCCCTGCCCTCGCCTCGCAGGTTTCAGAAAAACTCACCCGCACGAACTTCGTGCTATGGAAATCCCTAGTGCTATCGCAGATCAAAGCTGCGGGCATGTACGGGTACCTTGATCAAACCACCCCAAGCCATCCCAAACCATCACCACAAAAAAGACGATGGCAAAGACCAAACCATCATCAATCCCGCATATGCAGCCTGGCATCGGGAGGATCAGCAAGTTCTTGCGTTCCTCCTTAACAATCTCTCTCGTGAAGTCCTTATCCAAGTAGCCTCCCATGAGGAATCTCATGCGCTGTGGGCAGCCATAGTTCGCATGTTTTCCTCCCAATCCAGATCACGAGTCAACAACATCAGAACTAATCTCACCAATGCCCAGAAAGGCACTCAATCGGCTGGCTCATACTTTGGCTATATGCGATCCTTGGCCGATGAACTTGTCGCTGCAGGAAAACCCATCGATGAGGATGAACTCATCTCCTTCATTATTGGAGGACTAGACATGGAGTATCAACTCATAGTTTCTGCCTTAGATGTCCGCACCGATCCGCTCACCACCGATGACCTCTTCAGTATGGTCTCCAACTTCGATCAGCGCATGGAGATTGTAGGATCGAAAGTATGTCTAGAGGGGGGGTGATTAGACTACTTGACCAAATAAAAACTTAACCTTTTCCCAATTTTAGTTCTTGGCAGATTTTAGCTATTGTAGGACAAGTCAAGCAATCATCACACAATTCAAGCAAGCATGCAAAGAGTATATTGGCAGCGGAAAGTAAAGCATGCAACTTGCAAGAATGTAAAGGGAAGGCTTTGGAGAATTCAAACGCAATTGGAGACACGGATGTTTTTCCCGTGGTTCGGATAGGTGGTGCTATCCTACATCCACGTTGATGGAGACTTCAACCCACGAAGGGTAACGGTTGCGCGAGTCCACGGAGGGCTCCACCCACGAAGGGTAATGGTTGCACGAGTCCACGGAGGGCTCCACCCATGAAGGGTCCACGAAGAAGCAACCACCCACGAAGGGTCCACGAAGAAGCAACCTTGCCTATCCCACCATGGCCATCACCCACGAAGGACTTGCCTCACTAGCGGTAGATCTTCACGAAGTAGGCGATCTCCTTGCCCTTACAAACTCCTTGGTTCAACTCCACAATCTTGTCGGAGGCTCCCAAGTAACACCTAGCCAATGTAGGAGACACCACTCTCCAAGAAGTAACAAATGGTGTGTAGGTAATGAACTCCTTGCTCTTGTGCTTCAAATGATAGTCTCCCCAACACACAACTCTCTCTCATAGGATTTGGATCTGGTGGAAAGAAGGTTTGAGTGGAAAGCAACTTGGGGAAGGCTAGAGATCAAGATTCATATGGTAGGAATGGAATATCTTGGTCTCAACATATGAGTAGGTGGTTCTCTCTCAGAACATATGAGTTGGAATTGTGTATGTGTTCTGATGGCTCTCTCCACGAATGAAGAGGAGGTGGAGGGGTATATATAGCCTCCACACAAAATCCAACCGTTACACACAGTTTTCCAATCTCGGTGGGACCGAATCAACAAACTCGGTCGGACCGAAAAGGTAAACCTAGTGACCGTTAGAGATTTTCGGTGGGACTAACATGCAACTCGGTAGGACCGATATGGTTAGGGTTTGGGCATAACATAATCTCGGTGAGACCGATTACATAAACTCGGTGAGACCAAGTTTGGTAATAAGCTAACCAGAGAGTTGGTCAGGCAAACTCGGTGGGACCGATTTGCTCTTTCGGTGAGACCGAAAAGTTACAAAAAGGAAACAAAGAGTTTACACTGCAATCTCGGTGGGACCGATTCGCTCTTTCGGTGAGACCGAAAAGTTACGAAAGGGAAACAGAGAGTCTGCAATCCCATCTCGGTGAGACCGAGATCCCTATCGGTAGAACCGAATTGCTAGGGTTTGGCAGTGGCTTATGACAAGTGAAACTCGGTGGCGCCGGATAGAAAGAATCGGTAGGACCGAGTTTGGCTTTGGGTTTAGGTCATATGTGGAAGTGGGAAAGTAGCTGAGGATTTTGGAGCATATCATTAAGCACATGAAGCAAGAGGATCATTAAGCAACACCTCATCCCTCCTTGATAGTATTGGCTTTTCCTAAAGACTCAATGTGATCTTGGATCACTAAAATATAAAATGAAGAGTCTTGAGCTTTTGAGCTTGAGCCAATCCTTTGTCCTTAGCATTTTGAGGGTTCCACTTTCACATGCATGCCATGCCAATCATTGAGCTTTCCTGAAATAGTCATCTTGCATTAGCTCAATGAGCTATATGTTGTTATGAATTACCAAAACCACCTAGGGATAGTTGCACTTTCAGAGATGTTCCATGGTACCGACGCTGAGTCCTTCAAATCCACTACCATGGCAGCCTCTCGAGGGCGCTGTGGTGCTTCCCGATCTGCTTCACGTGGCTCGTCCAGAGGAGGAGGCAGACAGCATGGAGGCGGAAACAGCAGAAGCTATGGCGGCGGCCACTACAATGGTGGCCATGGCCACGGTGGTGGCGGCTACTATGGTGGCAGCTGCGGCGGCCACTTTGGTGGCGGCGGTGGCAACAACTACAACAATGGTGGCGGCAGCAACAACTACAACAAAAATCGGCGTCCTCTCTACAACAACAATCGAGGACGCGTCTTTCAGGGGTATGATGAATATGAAAATAAGTGTCAAATCTGCAAAAAAGACTAACCATATCGCCAAGGACTGTGATTATCGCTATGCTGAGAACAATTCCCAAAGGAAAAAAGTTGCAGCAGCCGCGGACACCTCCTATGGGCTAGACACAAATTGGTACGTTGACTCCGGGGCTACCAATCACATCACACATGAGATCGAGAAGGTCACCATGGCCGAACAGTACCGGGGTCAAGATCAAGTTCACAACGCCAATGGAGAAGGTATGGAGATATGTCATGTTGGTCATTCAATTGTCAAAACCCCGCATCATGATATTCATCTTAGAAATATTTTGCATTGTCCCGACACATCAAAGAATCTTCTTTCTGTGCATCACATTGCTATTGATAACAAAGTATTTCTAGAATTTCACGCTTACTTCTTTTTGATCAAGGATCAGGCCACGAGGAGAGTTCTCTATCGAGGTAGATGTGTGCACAGACTATATCCATTGATTCCTCAATTTAGAAGCTTCAATAAACAAGTCTATGGTGTCATCAAACTTCCGTCGGAACGGTGGCATGCTCGATTAGGACATCCATCCTTTGTTATTGTTCAACAAATGCTTAGAAATAATAAGCTCCCTTGTGTTGGTGAGCGTAGTTCTGAAACTATATGTGATTCATGTCAAAGGGCAAAAGCTCATCAATTGCCCTATCCTGTATCAACTAGTGTTTCTCCAAACCTTTGCAACTTATTTTTTCTGATGTATGGGTTCCTGCCCCCACTTCTGTTGGTAGACATGATTACTATGTTAGTTTCATCGATGATTACAGTAAATTCACTTGGATCTATTTTCTTAAGAAACGATCCGATGTGTTTCAAGTCTTCCAAAACTTTCAAGCACTTGTTGAACGGCAATTTGATAGTAAGATTCTCGCCGTCCAATCTGATTGGGGTGGTGAGTATGAGAAACTAAACTCATTTTCCCAAAAATTAGGCATTTCTCACCATGTGTCTTGCCCTCATGCACATCAACAGAACGGGTCTGCCGAGCGCAAACATAGGTATATTGTTGAAGTTGTCTTGGCTCTTCTTGCCGGTGCCTCCATGCCCCTAAAATTTTGGGATGAGGCTTTCCTTACGGCGTTTCATCTCATTAACATGTTGCCTAGCCGTGTCATCGATAATGAAACACCTATGCAACGTCTTGTTCATACTAGACCAGATTATTCCTCACTTCATGTGTTTGGTTGCGCATGTTGGCCCAACCTCCGTCCCTACAATAAACGCAAGCTCATGTTTCGCTCCAAGCAATGCGTGTTTCTTGGTTATAGTCCTCGATATAAGGGTGTTAAGTGTCTTGATATTCCTACAGGAAGAGTATATGTTTCTCGTGATGTTGTGTTCGATGAAACTGTTTTCCCGTTTGCACATCTTCATCCAAATGCCGGTGCCCTCCTTCGCAAATAAATTCTACTTCTTCCACCTCAGTTGTCCGGTGTTCATGGGGATGATAATTTTAATGACCATCTGACTAACTCTCCTGACCGTATTTTGGAGTCTTCACATGTTGCAGGGTCCGATGTGGAAGCAGGAGAAAAAAAATTGAGTGCAAATGATATACAGAATGCTCCCAATGGCCCATATCTCATGTGCCTACGGAGCGGGGACAACTCATCCTCGGGATTGTCGCCGCGTCAGGAGGACAGCGCAGGCGGATTCCCATCAGGTGCCCAACTGCACCAACCCACGATCACGATGCGCCCCCCTGCTGGGTCGCCCTCGCGCGTGCATCCCTCGCATGAACCGGCGCTCGACACGACTCCTTGTGAGGTTCCCGCTGTCACGCGCTTTTCGGCCGAACCCCGCTGCTACGTCAGGAGGCGGGGCCCACTAGATCCCCTGCGCTCATCGGGTGGAGCAGCAATCGGCACGGGATCCCACAACAGTTCTGCTGCGCTGTCAGGATCCACTGCGTCGTATCTGCCTTCACCACCGCCCGGTTTAGACACAGAAAATCCTATGGGGTCTGCAGAAGAGAACACAGCCTTGGGATCCCCTGTCCAGGAACAGGAGTCGGGATCTTCTGCTTCACCTACTCCGTCACGTGCGCCAGCGTTAACTCCACTGCGTACCCGCCTTCGTGCAGGGGTAATTCAACCTACTAATTATAAAGTTAAATATGGCTTGTCTTGCTCATGAGGTGAACCTCGCACGTTTCATGAGGCACTTTCAGACCCAAAGTGGAAAAAGGCTATGGAAGAGGAATTTCAGGCACTTCATAGGAACATGACTTGGCGCTTGGTTCCATCTCAACAAGGTAACAATCTGATTGACTGCAAATGGGTGTTTAGAATAAAAAGAAAGTCTGATGGTACCATAGATCGCTATAAAGCAAGACTTGTTGCAAAGGGTTTCAAGCAGAGGTATGGAATAGACTATGAGGACACGTTTAGTCCTGTTGTTAAAGCTGCTACAATTCGTATTGTTCTCTCTGTTGCTGTGTCACGAGGATGGAGTCTGCGACAGCTAGATGTGCAGAATGCGTTTCTTCACGGTGTTCTGGAAGAGGAAGTGTATATGAAACAACCTCCTGGGTTTGAGGACAAAAATGCACCATTTCATGTATGCAGGCTTGACAAGTCTCTCTATGGATTGAAGCAGGCTCCCAGGGCATGGTATTCTCGTTTAAGTTCCAAACTGCAACAACTTGGCTTTGTTCCTTCTAAGTTAGATACATCATTGTTCATCTATAATAAGTCACACACATCTATATTTGTGCTTATTTATGTTGATGATATTATTGTTACCGGTTCCTCCAATGATGCAGTCACAGCTTTACTGAAAGACTTACAATCAGAGTTTTCTCTTAAGGACTTAGGAGATTTGAACTTCTTCGTTGGTATAGAAGTTAAGAGAAACACACAGGGTGGTCTTCATTTGTCTCAGGAAAAATATGCAACTGATCTTTTGACTAAAGTTGGGATGCAAAATTGTAAGCCATCATCAACTCCATTGTCAAGTACAGAAAAGTTGTCTCTTGCAGAAGGTGATCCTTTAAGTCAAGAAGATGGCACAAACTATAGGAGTGTGGTAGGTGCACTTCAATATTTGACTCTCATTGAGGGAGTCCTGGATTAGGGGGTATCCGGACAACCGGACTATATCCTTTGGCCGGACTATTGGACTATGAAGATACAAGATTGAAGACTTCGTCTCGTGTCCGGATGGGACTCTACTTGGCATGGAGGGCAAGCTAGGCAATACGGATATGTACACCTCCTCCTTTGTAACCGACCTTGTGTAACCCTAGCCCCCTCCGGTGTCTATATAAACCGGAGGGTTTTAGTCCACAGGACAACATACAATCATACCATAGGCTAGCTTCTAGGGTTTAGCCTCTCTGATCTCG
The DNA here is from genome assembly GCF_003073215.2 of Triticum urartu. NCBI lineage: Eukaryota > Viridiplantae > Streptophyta > Magnoliopsida > Poales > Poaceae > Triticum > Triticum urartu. Next base: position 96,773,351 of record NC_053024.1, read on the forward strand.
TGGTAGATCTACTCTTGTACTACCCATATCATCAATATTAATCAAGCAGGACGTAGGGTTTTACCTCCATCAAGAGGGCCCGAACCTGGGAAAAACATCGTGTTCCCTGCCTCCTGTTACCATCCGCCTTAGACGCACAGTTCGGGACCCCCTACCCGAGATCCGCCGGTTTTGACACCGACATTGGTGCTTTCATTGAGAGTTCCTCTGTGCCGTCGCCAGAAGGAAGGATGTCTCGTCTCGTCTTTAAAGACGGTACTACTGTTGGGGGAGCTTTGGCTGTCGGCCAAACTCTCCGGCTAGGTGGTTTCATCATGACCGCCTGTTCGGCCGCCGCGCCGACGATGACTTCTCGGGTCATCGAAAACAGCCTCCACGTCAAATCGGCACTCGCCGAACAAATGGATCCAATGGAGCTCGCCTCCTTAAACGAGCTCTTGGATCGCATCGCCGCCTTGGGAGTCGCTACGGACTATGATCGGGTTGGGCTTAAACCCGATCAAAGGAAGATTAACTCTCCACCGGTCACCCATCATATTGCAGTGGTGGAGGAACAATGCGGCAACCTTTCCTCTATCTTGATGACCAACTATGTCTGGATTCCCGAGCTCTCCGAGCCGGACGCCCGTTCGCGGGAGGACAACATCCAATCCCTGAACTTAGAGTCAAGCAGCGGGCCAAGATTATCGGGTAACACCCCGGAACTGGAACTTCCAAAATTGGAAACTCCTCAGCCCCTGGATCCCAGATCGGGTAAGGGTTCGGATTCAATTCCACCCACCCAAACATAACCGATCTTTCCCACATCAGGCAAGAGCCCCAGGAAACAGTACATCACTATTGGACCAGATTCCTCCTTGCGATGAACAAGGTTAAGGACTGTCGCGAGGAAGACGCAATCCTATTTTTCTGCAATAATTGCACGGACAAGGGAATCCTTAATGCCATAAATCGCCGTGAGATAACACGCCTCGCTGACTTGGCATCCATAGTACGAAAGTACTGTGCGATGGAAAGTGCCTGGAAAACCAAAACAAACTTTTGGGATAATCCGGCCCTGAATTCAAACCCAGTCCGAAATACAAGGGTGCATTATCACAATACACCTGACTCAACTACCAAAAAGCAAAAACCCTCTATAGGGTATGGAACGGTACTGGAGGGATGGCTCAACGGACTCTGCAAAATTCATAGTACAACGGATACAATACCAACGCACAGCCTTAGAGCATGTTGGATACTCCAACAGGTGGCCAAAAGTGGTGAGGATCTTCTTCTCCCAAATACCACAGAGCACCATCCCGTGGATAATAATACGGTGTTAACAGTCTTTGAGACCTTCGCGTCAAATAATAAGCGCAAGCGAACACTCCGCAGCATGGCCGAAATCTGCCACGTAGCAGCAATAAATCCATGGAGTGACACGGCTATTACCTTCAATGCCAGTGACGAACCTAAATTCTGAACAGCCCGAGCACCAGCCGCACTAGTCCTCAGTCCAACCGTGGACGGCTTTCGACTCACCAAAGTACTCATGGACGGCGGCAGCGGATTAAACCTCATCTATGAGGAAACTCTTCAAAAGATGGAAATAGACTGGAACCGCATTGAGCAAAGTAGCACAACCTTTAGAGGAATCATCCCCAGTCGGAAAAAACGCTGTGTTGGGAAAATCACACTAGATGTGGTATTCGGCACGTCGGATAATTACAGGTCCGAAGAAATTACATTCCAAGTGGCCCCGTTCAGCAGTGGTTATCACGCTCTTTTAGGATGGGAGGCATTCACAATCTTCCAAGCCGTACCCCATTACGGGTACATGAAGCTCAAAATGCCCGGGCCCAACAGAATCATCACTCTCGCCAGCGATCCGAACATAGCACTCCACGCCGAAAACAAAACAGCTGCATTGGCCCTCGAAGCATTATCTGAAGCCCTCTCGGCCGAGGATTTAACCACGCTACGCTCCACAGTGGACAGGGACGACGTGATACTCGACAAGAGATCCAAGTCCAGCTCTTTTAAACCAGCGGATGAAATAGTCAAATTCCAAGTCCACCCAACGGACCCTACAAAAACATCCTCCATCGGGGCACAGTTAAACCCCGCTGTGGACGCCGCACTACGAGAGTTCCTACGCGAGAACTGGGACATATTCGCCTGGCATCCCTCAGACATGCCAGGAATCCCACGCAGGCTGGCCGAGCATAGCCTCAATATCCTAAAGGGATTCAAGCCGGTCAAGCAAGCTCTTTGGCGTTTCTCCGAACCTAAGAGACAGGCCATGGGAGAGGAACTAGCCAAGTTATTGGAGGCTGGATTCATCAGAGAAATAAAACACCCGGACTGGCTAGCACACCTGGTAATGGTACCAAAGAAGGACAAATCCTGGCGCCTTTGTGTCGATTTCAAAGACCTCAATAAAGCCTGCCCAAAGGATCCCTTCCCCCTCCCACACATCGATCAAATCATTGATGCTACCGCAGGACACGCGTCATTGTGTTTCCTCGACGCATACTCCGGTTACCACCAAATCAACATGGCAGAGTCCGACCAAGCCGCAACGGCATTCAGCACACCATACGGTCCCTTCTGCTTTAACACAATGCCTTTTGGGCTCAAAAACGTCGGCGCAACATATCAGCGCATGATTCAGACATGTCTGGAGAAACAAATCGGGAAAACAGTAGAGGCATACGTAGACGATGTGGTCATCAAAACCAAACATGTCGACTCTTTGATAGACGACTTGAGGCTCACATTAGACAACCTCCGAACGTACGACATCAAGCTCAATCCGGAAAAATGCGTTTTCGGTGTACCAGCCGGAAAGCTCCTAGGTTTCATTGTCTCCAGTAGAGGTATTGAAGCTAATCCGGCCAAAATCCGAGCTTTGTCACAGTTGGCTACCCCAACAGACCTCAAACAAATCCAGAAGTTAACTAGATGCATGGCGGCTCTAAGCCGCTTTATCTGCCGCTTAGGAGAAAAGGCTTTACCCCTTTATCGCCTCCTTCGGCGCATCGAACACTTCGAGTGGACGGACGTGGCCACAGCCGGATTGGAAGAAATAAAGGCCATTTTGGCAACCAACCCAATCTTGGTCGCGCCAAACATCGGCGAACCAATGTTGTTGTACATTGCGGCAACTCATCAAGTTGTAAGCGCAGTACTCGTTGTCGAACGAGAAGTTGCCGGACATATATTCCCTCTTCAAAAGCCGGTATACTATGTATCCACTGTCCTCACTCCATGCAAATCATGGTACCCACATTATCAAAAGATAGCCTATGCGGTATTCATGGCATCCCGGAAGCTGCGACACTACTTTCAAGAGTGTTCGATTACAGTAGCCTCGGAAGTGCCACTTAATGATATTATAAACAACCGCGATGCTACGGGTCGGATTGCTAAATGGGCCATTGAGCTCCTCCCGTTTGACATAACATACAAACCTCGACGGGCCATTAAGTCGCAAGTATTGGCTGACTTCGTCGCCGAATGGACGGAGGCCGAACTCCCTAAAGAGTACGACGCATACTCCAATTGGATCATGCACTTCGACGGTTCTAAAATGCTGGCTAGTCTAGGGGCTGGCGTCGTCCTGACGTCCCCAACCGGAGATACCATTCAGTACGTATTGCAAATATTGTATACAGACTCCAACAATGCAGCCGAATACGAAGCTCTGTTGCATGGTCTTCGGATGGCAGTCTCCAGGGGCATTCAACGCCTGGAGGTGCGTGGGGATTCAAACCTCGCAATATCCCAAATAAATGGAGACTTTGACGCCAAGAATCCGAAAATGGCGGCCTATCGAAACGCCATCCTAAAAATGTCAGCTCGGTTCGAGGGGCTCGAATTTCACCATGTGGCTCAGGAAAACAATTAGGCGGCGGATATCCTCGCCCGCATCGGCGCAAAACGTGATGCGGTCCCCCTCAACATATTTTTGGAAAGGCTGTTCAAGCCATCCGTAGTATGGGAAGGGGACACCGGTAACAATAGTCTGGACCCGGCCAAAATACCTGATACCGAACTCTCTGACACAATCGGAGGCTCTGCCGCCGAAATAACACTTTCAGCCCACGAAATAATGGCCATTATTGCCCCATGGACAGAACCATTCTTGGCCTACCTAACTAGACAGGAACTTCCGGAGGACCAATATGAGGCACGCTGCATAGTGTGGTGATCCAAGGCCTACAAGGTCCATGAGGGAGAATTGTACAAAAAAAGCACTACCGGAGTCCTTCAAAGGTGCATCTCCGACGAGGAAGGGCGGAATCTTTTGGCAGAAATTCACGCCGGACTCGGCGGTCATCACGCCGCAGCCCGGGCTCTTGTAAGCAAGGCCTTTCGTACAGGATTCTATTGGCCAACGGCCCGGGCAAATGCACAGGACTTGGTCCAACGCTGCGCCGGTTGCCAGCTCTTTGCAAATCAAAGCCACATGCCACCCACCGCCCTCGAAACAATCCCCATTACATGGCCCTTTGCGGTCTGGGGGCTTGACATGGTTGGACCCCTTAAAGGGGGAACCCACAAGAAAAAATACTTATTGGTCATGGTGGATAAATTCACCAAATGGATAGAGGCCAAAACTGTTAAAACAGCTGAATCCGGACCTGTGATAGACTTCATATCCGGGGTTGTACACCGTTATGGCGTCCCCCACAGCATCATCACTGATAATGGCACGAACTTCACGGCCGATGAGGTAAAACTCTGGTGCAGCAAAATGGGCATCAAGCTCGATTATGCTTCAGTCTATCATCCACAAACCAACGATCAAGTCGAGAGAGCAAACAGTCTTATAATGAGCGGCATTAAACCCAGATTAGTGTGCTCCTTAACGGAGTCTAACACGCACTGGGTAGAGGAGCTCAACTCCATACTCGGGGGCTGCGGACCACAGCGAATCGTAGTACCGGATATACACCCTTCTTTATGGTGTACGGCGCAGAGGCAGTCTTGCCCTGTGACATAATTCATGACTCACCTCGAGTGCGCATGTACGAAGAAAGAGAAGCCGAGCTCGATCGGCAGGACAGTTTGGACACCCTGGAGGAGTAGCATGACGTAGCTAAGGCCCGTTCTGCATTTTATCAGCAACAGGCTCGCAGATACCAAAGTAGAGAAGTACGGGCCAAAACTTATAACGTTGGCGACCTAGTTCTACGCCTACCGGATAAGAAAAAGAACAAGCTCGAGCCCAAATGGGAAGGTCCCTTCATTATTGACCAAGTTCTGACCGGTGGAGCGTACCGACTGCGGGATGCATCGACTAGTCGACTCGAGTCGAACCCATGGAACGCGGTCAGCCTCCGAAGATTCTACGCCTAGCACCGGACTCTATGTTAGTCCCCTCCCTTTGTCCATTTTCTGCATATACATTATCTGTCTTGTTTCTCTTTCTTTCTTTCTTTTATTATTTCTCTAGGCCTTCAAGGGTCACCTTGTGCCTCGCTTGCACATTACAGATGCGCTAGCCGCACTCTTCATACCTGGGGGCTTCTTTCACAGAAGATTAAATTATTTATCTGGGCCTCATGCCCCACACATGTGTTATACTTCCGCATGTACCTTTTTTCACCATTATATGCATCGATATGACTTAAGTTTTGGCCAAGCTGGGTTGCCTGGCTCTTGTATTTATGCCCTACGTTCTCGTTAATTCGGCTAGGGCATAAGTGGAGCACCTCTGCGATTGTTACTGCCGAGTCAGCCGGATGTGTACCTCAGACTGGGTGAAGCCGAAAGCTAGCGTTCTTAAGGGAATATTCGGTCAGTGAACAAAAGATGATTTTTATTTATTATCCATACCTGCCCCCAGATGTTTTTCCTGTGTTTCCTATCGCAGTCCGGACATGCACTTTAGGGCATGCTTACCTAGGGAAAGGAACCCTTAACGAAACTATTCTCCCTAGAAGATGTTTCTTACTACCCATGTAATATAACATAACTAGTTGGGCACTTGTATGATAAAGCACTAATGACCCCTACGCCTGGTCTCCACGCATACCTCGGTTCTTATATAACTGAGCGGGTGTTTGGATACACTCCGGACTATTGGGCCCGGAGGTTGAAGCGAAAAGGTCCGCAACGACAAATGATCTACAATCCGGCTAGAAGGCATTATACATGTCACTTTAATTACATAGTCATGCAAACTGACTAAATTCCTCTTCTATACCATCCAATAGGCGGTCTAGCTTACAATCCTGTTGAGAATACTTTGTGGCTAATTCTACTTGCCCATAAACTAAGCTAACAGGGATCTCTTTCCCGTCGGGCCCCACAGGTCCGACCTCGGCCATGTGATTTGGGTCTGCCTTGGTATACCGCGTCTTCACCACGGCCCAGGCTTCTCTGGCACCCTGTCGGCAGGCTGATATCTTCCACAATCGGAAGCGCTGCCGTGCTCCCTTGAGCTTCTCCGCAAGCTCGGCAACGCCCTCTAGCAGGGAGACGGGCGGCCACAAGGCCTGGGCAAAACCCTGCATCACCTGCCGAACTTGTTCGTGCAGATGTGACAGCTCAGACAGAAGATCACCCGCAGACCCGGGCATTTCCTCCGCAGGACGACCCGTCAGCAACCTACAGACATAACGCTGTTAGTCGGCTTCTTCGCTGAACTCCTTCAAAAGGATTCATTCAAGCACTTACTGAAAATGCCGCGTCGAAGCTGCTTATTCTCCTTCTCGGAGTCTGCAAGCTGGCCCCGAACGTCTTTTAGTTCCACGTTCATCTTAATATTGGCGTCTTGGAGATTGTTTTCTCCCGCCTAACTTCAGTCAGCACGCGTTTGCCAGCCTCTAGCTGTCGCATAACATGCTGGTCCTCCGGATTCTCTCCGGATTCATCTGCAACATCTGTTGTTAGATCTGCAGCCATGCCGCACGTTATATGGTACCACCATTCTTTAAAGTAAATGTTACCAGCATGCGACTTTTTCGGTTCCTGCAAGGCGGCCACAGCAGCCCGTAGTTGGGTCTTACATTACTCTAACTCCTGTGACAGCCTAGTATTCTTCTCTGTAAGAACCTGCACAATAAGGATGATCCTTAAATCAGTTCTCCTAACTGTTTCAAGTCTCAGGGGCTACTGATACATATAAATCGTCAGATTTACTCACCTGTACATCCTTTACATACTGATCCGTGGCTCTGGCTAGACCATCTTAAGCAGCACGGAGGTACGCCTCTCCAGAATTGAAGGCGTCAAACGTCTCTGGTGAGAAACAAGCGTCACGGAGTACGGCCCGGCGGCGCCTATGATTCATGGCGCTTTCCACTTCTGAGTTTGTAGCGGATAATCTATCTGCATCCTCTGTAGGGGGATTATCCGGCGCCTGCCCCATATCGGCTTCTGCCTCCATGTCCGGTCCTGGCGCCCGACTGATGGAAGCGTGATTGGCAACATCGCCGGACATATTCCGGCGAGCGTTTTTTCTGTTAAAGAAACACGGGCTTCATTACATTTCGAGAAACACGACAACCACGGAGCGGTGTTTTTCTTATACCTTTGCGCCGGCATCTCCGTCCTGACCGCCTTCCTTTTTGGCCTACCCGTCCTCGGTGCCTCTTGTTGGCGAGTTGATGCGGGTTCGGCAGGGCGTCCCGAATGCCTTCCCTGTAAAAGATGCCATGTGTATATGGTGGGTGAAGTTCCTAAAAGGGGATCCTAGTTTTGGAGTTGGGATTTTTGGTTTTTCTTACTTGCGATACAGGGAGCAGTCCGGGATAGTCGGCTGTAATGGCCACCATGGCATCATCGCAGCTTAACTGATAGAACTGCCGGTCTATCAGCTCCACGAATATAATCGAATCTTCTTCAAGTCCAGAGTCGAGGGCCCGGTCAGGGTCCTCTAGTTGTGGTGAGGGGCTGCTGACCTCCTTTATGGCTTTTCACAGTTCCCGCCGCAAAGTGGCAAGGTGAATACTTACGACAAAGAATGCGAGAAAAATGGAAGCAGGGAGATATAACTTACCCAGCTTGGAGGATTGTACATGGAGAATCCATCCCGTGGCTTGATGCGGGTGAACTCCTCTTCCTCACCCTTGAACAGTTCGGACAGAATTTTCGCTAGAGCGGCAGCGTTGTCCGGACCCTTACTCCCGCAGCCGGTGGCGTCATCCGCCCCGTTATAACACCACAAGGGGTGCCCACGATATTGAAGTGGCTGCACTCCCCGCATTATGCAAATCGACATAACTTCGATTATTGTCAATCCTGACTGAGCCAGTGCTTTGATCCAGTTCATCAGATAGAGGACTTCTCCGTTGTCTTCCGCCTGGGGGCTCCGTGGGCACCAACTTTGGCGCTTCTTCAGAGGAGCATTGTTGAACTCAGGAAGACCCCGCCGAATAGGGTCCGGAAGGGGAACGTCCTCCATATGAAACCATTCTGAAGGCCAGTCTTTGGACGACTTCTTTGGGGTACCGGACAGGTATCCGGTATCGGCGATGCGCCATATCTCGGCTCTGCCCACTTGATAAAGTGATCTCCTCTGTGTGCGAGGGACGAGGCAAAATAGCCTTTTCCACAGCTCGAAGTGAGCCTCGCAGCCCAGGAACAACTCGCATAGAGCAACATAGCCGGCGATATGTAAAATGGAGGCAGGGGTGAGATTGTGTAATTGGAGGCCGTAGAACTCCAGGAGCCCACAGAGAAACGGATGAATTGGAAATCCGAGTCCCCTTAGTAAATAAGGAACAAGGCAAACCCGTTCCCCCATGGAGGGACAGGGAAAGCTCTCCGCTTGCTCCCCACCATTGTAGGTGGCAAGCCCGGCTCGAACGGGCACCATATACGCCGGAGGGAGAAATCCCTTAGTTTGCAGTTCAACTAATCGACTGTGCGGGACTGAACACCTCTCCCAATCACCGGGCTTAGGGCTACGGGGGCAGGAGGAGGAGCTGCGGAGGTCGGCCATGCTGGAATGGATCTTTCCGAAACGCGCTCTGATGGATTCTCGCTGGGGGAGGATGGTATGGATCGGATCTAAGAATCCCCATCCCTTTAATAGACAATTTATTTATCTGGCTAGGGGGGCGAATGTAAAAACGCCCTGGCGCCTCGTATTCATTCGACGCGTGGGAGATAGCCCTTACTGGGCACAGAAGCCAAGAGGTTCAACATTTATGGAGCCGGACACTGCTTACGAACACTTGAAAATTGGAGAAGAACCCGCCTTGCAATGCCAAAGACAACACTGCGCGCCAGACTCATCGTCATTGAAGCTTGGTTCAGGGGCTACTGAGGGAGTCCTGGATTAGGGGGTATCTGGACAAGCGGACTATATCCTTTGGCCGGACTGTTGGACTATGAAGATACAAGATTGAAGACTTCGTCTATGGTCCGGATGGGACTCTACTTGGCGTGGAGGGCAAGCCAGGCAATACGGATATGTACATCTCCTCCTTTGTAACCGACCTTGTGTAACCCTAGCCCCCTCCGGTGTCTATATAAACCGGAGGGTTTTAGTCCGTAGGACAACATACAATCATACCATAGGCTAGCTTCTAGGGTTTAGCCTCTCTGATCTCGTGGTAGATCTACTCTTGTACTACCCATATCATCAATATTAATCAAGCAGGACGTAGGGTTTTACCTCCATCAAGAGGGCCCGAACCTGGGAAAAACATCGTGTTCCCTGCCTCCTGTTACCATCTGCCTTAGACGCACAGTTCGGGACCCCCTACCCGAGATCCGCCGGTTTTGACACCGACACTCACCATGCCTGATATTGCTTTTACTGTTAATAAAGTCTGTCAGTTTCTGCATGCACCTACTACAGCACACTGGACTGCTGCTAAACGTATATTGAGATATGTGAAAAACACCTTAAATGTTGGACTGACATTCAGCAGATCATCATCTACTCTTGTTAGTGCATTCTCAGATTCTAACTGGGCAGGATGTTTGGATGATAGACGATCAACTGGTGGCTTTGCAGTGTTCTTTGGTCCTAATCTAGTTTCATGGTGTGTAAGGAAACAAGCCACAGTTTCTAGATCCAGTACAGAAGCAGAGTACAAAGCATTAGCAAATGCAACAACAGAGATTCTTTGGGTAAAAATGGTGCTAAGAGAACTCGGGATACAGAATACCAAAACTCCATGTCTGTGGTGTGATAATCTTGGTGCTACCTATTTATCAGCTAATCCCGTGTTTCATGCAAGAACCAAGCATATCGAAATAGATTATCATTTTGTTAGAGAGAGAGTTGCTAACAGGGAATTGGAAATTCGGTTTGTGCCCTCTAGAGATCAAGTTGCAGACGGTTTCACAAAGGCATTACCCTCAAGACTATTTGAGGAGTTTAAACATAATCTTAACTTAAGTAAGTTTTGATTAAGGGAGAGTGTTAATCATAGTTATCTAGTCACGGCTCGGTTGTTAGGAGCCAAGAGGTTTATTCCTTTGAGTTGTATCTTATCTCCTCAACCTCCTGTAACTCCCTAGCGTGAGGATCTCTCTCTCTCTTTTCCCTCGATGTATTCCCTAACGTGCGTGGCACGGTTGTACGAGACACCACAATCAACATATACACATGCGGGTCTCCATATTGGAGATTGAGACGCTTCATCAATTCCTTCACAAACTACATACGGGTGCATATAGACATATTTTAGAGTGTATATTCACTGATTTTGCTCCATATGTAGTCCATAGTGGAATCTCTAAAAAGACTTATATTTAGGAATGGAGGGAGTAGCTGTTTGCATGTGTGAAGTCCATAACGACCATTAAAATAAAAGTTTTGCATGTTATCGTTTTAAGTTGAGAATAATATTTGCATGACATCTTATTTTGAGTGTAGGCAATAGAGCATGCAGAGAGTGTAACACTGTATGCAAACAGAAGTCTTTGCAAACTGCTCACGGATGATGGTGAAGGTGCTTTGTCAGATGCTCTCATGTGCAGAATGCTGCGACCTGATTGGGCAAAAGCTTGCTACCGTCAAGGTGCAGCTCACATGCTACTCAAGGTACGTCTAGCTTGCCACTGTGTTCACAGATGACCTAGTCCCTCCGTTCACAAATATAAAATGTTTTGGATATTTCAATATATACTCCTTCCGTCCCGAACTACTTGTTGCGGAAATGAATAAAAATGGATGTATCTAGAAGTAAAATACATCTAGATACATCCATTTTCGCGATGAGTAATTTCGGACTGAGGGAGTATTACATACCGACTGAAATGAGTAAACAAACACACTAAAACTTGTATATATACATCTGATTCAGAAAAAAGTTAGAACATCTTCTATTTATTAATGGAGGGAGTATTTCATAATTCATATTGATATTGCAGTTTGGTCACGCTCTTTGATTTGCTTTGCACCCAGGAGTATAAACAAGCCTGTGATGCTCTCTTGGACGCACAAAATTTGGATCCTGGGAATGCCAAAATTGAGGGTGAACTACGATAAGCCCACTTTCTTACATGCTTATCTCTTTTGAGTGTCTTCCGAATGATAGTATGGTTTTAGGTTGGGAACATATTTCTACTGTTGTTAGAAGCAGTTATGTGCCACTGGTGCAATTCTTTCCACGTTTTTTTTACATCGGTAAACTCTGCTTCTGCTTCTCATCTATTAAATAGTGATGATGAGAAGCTCTTTTGTGAAGTGCCATCAGTAACTTTTAGGGACCTACGATGTTATCCCTAGGAAGAGGAATCGTAGTTCTTTTTTTTTCAGAACGGATAATCATGTAGTTATTGGATGAATGTTGAGGACCTTTTAGCTGACGTTTCATGAATTCATGCAGGAAGGCTAGGGAACTGATGAAGAACCCTCCGGGTGAAGGCGAGCAATGAGACACTGACTCCGGGGATGCAACGTGTGCTAGTTTTCACTAAACTAGAGCAAGCAGGCAGGACCTTCTAATCCTTATGTTCTGCTAGGAACCAAAAGAGCTCTCATTCATGTGGAACTACGTCTTCAGACTGCTAACACGGCTTGTATGAATCAGTCTTGTCTGGCCCGTGGATCTTACTGGCCGTATTCAGTTCCTTTACTTTTGGCTAGATTTATTATATTCGTGTGCCAGGTTTCTCTAGAAGTACATATTTTTTGGGGTGATTTTGATATCTAGTTCTTGCACATTTCGGTTGAATATGAGCATTTCATATGAATATTATTATGTATTCAATTCTGTCCATGACGGCAGAACTGGGACATTGCAGAATACTCGAACCCTACCACAACCAGGCTTATATAGGTATTCAGTAAACAGGATGGTTGGCGGTAAACTTAACTATACTAGTAGAGTTATGAAAGTAAGCACTACTCCTTGCATTCGGGCTGTCGAGTTCCCTTTAACTTGATCTGGGATGAGGTGGACCGTCTAATCTTCTTTCGTTCTATTCATCAGAAGTCATTGTAGTACAAAGCTAGGAGCGATGCTCACAGGGTTGCCTCCTCAGCTCGCAACCTTGGCGCTTTTGTCCATATCGATCATTCCTTCCGTGATTGATTTTAAACTAAATTAGACCCTGTAAAATTCAAGTAAACAATTTTGCATCTGTGTTATTTTACTGCACGAATCACATGCCTTAATTTCATCTTTTTACCTGTTGCAGTCGATGATAATAATGATGCAGCTGACGACGATGTGGGTTGACAAGGGCAGCGATACATCAGCGCACGGCTGTGTGTCTTAGAGCTGGTCCGGATGTTGTTATGGCACTGAGCAATGCTGAATGTAAATACGTAATGAACCCTCTTGATCAATGAAATTTATCCTTCCCGCAAATGAAAAAAGGACAACGATACAATGAGCTGAGATGCGTTTACAAAGGGAGAGAACGTGCGTTTACAATGAGCTGAGATGTGCCAGGGAGGTAGATCAGAGCAGAGACTGGAACGGAGAGTGGAAGAAGCAAAAGGAAACAGGGGAGGAGGGCGGAGAAGAGAGGAAGAACGGGGTCGGTGTCGCGCCGCCAAGTGCGATGTGGGAGCACGATCCAACAAGCAGAAGCAGTATGAGAGAAAGGGAAGAAGAAAACAAGGGACAGGGGGAGGAGATCGCCGGAAGAAGGGAGAGGGAGAGGACGGCATCACGCCAATCATCGGACCTGAAGTCATCGCCGGAAGTCGCCACCGCTTGCGCATCGGGCGGGCCTTCCTCGTTCTGTTCTGTCCTAGTTGAGGAAAACTATCCTATTGCCACCCTCGTTCGGTCATGAGTCCGGGTCCGTCTCTCGCTCGAAGGGGCAAAAGGTGAACCGATATAAGTTTGACGCCCCCCTCCAGTCTAGCTCCACCACCGGATCATTGGAATCCCGTTCGCTAGAAGAACGGCACAGAGCATGGCAATCGACCAGCAGCGCCGCGTGAAGCTCATGGTTAGCTACGGCGGGAGGATCGAGCGCGCCCAGGGTCGGCCGCCGAGGTACGTCGACGGTGAGCACCTGCTCCTCAACGTCGTCTCGCGACGAGGGGCTTCCGCGACCTGCTGGCGGCGCGCGCGGGCTTCTCCGACTTCTCTGTCAAGTACTGCTACTCCGGCGAGGGGCTGGACTCGCTCTGCGACGTGGACACGGACGAGGACCTGCGGGACATGCTGGACATGCTGCTCTACCGGGATCTGCAGGTCCGGCTGTTCAACGACAAGAACACGCGCCGGTTCCGGGTCTACCTGTTCCGCGACGCCACCGCCGCCCCGTCGCCGACCTCCCAGGCCCTCGGAAAACCAGCTCCCATGCGGCGTAGCGCGACGTCGCCGGCTCTATTGCCGGCGAAGCCAGCCGACGTCGACGGGCGGCCCTCCCAGGGCCTGGCCGCTCCCGCTCCCTCTCTCTTGCCGCGGATCATGACTTCGCCGAATCCGTTGTGCGAGACGTCGACGGCTGGCACGGCGCCCTCCAAGCCGCCGCTCGCCCCTGCTCTCGCACGCCGGATAGCGTCGTCGCCTTTGTTGACGGCAGGCTCGGCAAATGACACGGCTTCTTTGATCACCACTACGTCGACATCAGCAGCCAGAGCTACCCAAAATACACAACCCCACGCCGCGGCGTTCCGGCCGGCAGAGCTGAGTAATCCGGTGTGCCAGGCGGCTCCAGTATTCTTGGTGCCAGTAATGCCGCAGGTCATAATCCACCGGCCGAAGATCATCCTCGTACCCGTGTTCAATTAATTCTAAGGTGGCCATGTGCTGAGAATTGTTTAAGTCACAATCGATTATGAAAACTAGATAATACTCCGCACGTTGTTGTGGGAATAGTTTGATAAATATTTCGATGAAGTAGAAAAAATGAATATTTGATTGATGTATGTACACTGTTCAAGATATCTTCCGATATTCTGATAAATTGACCGATTTATCGCTTACCGTCGTCTGGCCGATAAGATAAATCGGCCGATAAATCAACCGATATGGCGATAAACTTGTCGATTTACCCCTTATCATGGGTCGACCGATAAGTTCTCGATAAGCGATATCCCCAACATTGTGTACGTATAATGTAAAATATTTATGAAATATAAGTTGTGTAATGGTTGCATGTTCTTATGTGTCTTTTTCCATTGATGGTAGCATGTTGTTGTCGCCCTTTTTACATGCATAAGTGCATGTTTGACGTGGGATAGCTGCATGTTATCATGTCCATCACCTATTGTACCTAAATAGAAGCTGCTCGTCATAATTCCGATTTGAGATTTTATGCGGAGACTGCTACAAACTGGCATTCATGGCCTAGATTAACACATGATGAAGGCGGAAACCAATGCCACCAAACTAACCTAGGATTCTAAATTGCTAACATCATGCCGAAAGAATTTGAAACATATCTACAATATCAACAGCATTAGCAGACTCGATTAATCTCTCAAAATGAATAAGGGATAATAATGATCAACGATACCCACTCCCTCATCCAAAAATGTCTTCAGACTTCTTGATGGTGTTATCCACTGCCCTGGAGGCCTAAACAAACATGTGAACAATAGAACTATCTACCGTGATGAAAAATAATGTGGAATGTGTTGTACCTTCTTTACTATGTCAAGCATACCATTTTCACAGATCTTGTGCCACCTTGTATGCCATGTTGGTAACTTCACTTCAGTGATTAAAATCCATTGTCTCCTGGTTGAACTTGGTCTTCAAAATAAAAATCGTAAATAAGGACTGAGCATACAGAAAATAATTCAAGCAATCACATGACCAAACAAAAGACACCATGTTAACATCGATGGTGCAGCCATTGGCGTGAAGGTTGCAACAAAAAGAAAACTGCAATGATAACTTCAGAGTCAAGGAGGCTGCAAACCCATTTTACCTAGATTTCAGTCATCTGAATTTTTGTTTTGTGGTCAATCGATTTTCTGACCCTTGGATTGTGCTATAAGATTTGTGTAGCTTTTATTTTTTTCTGTCACATTTCGCTGGTGGTACTGGGTTGTTTGGATTCAATTGGCACCTATTTTGGGACAGTCGATTTCCTTCTTGGGCTGGATTTTGGGTGTGTATGCTCTTTTTTCATGTGTTTACTTTTGTTTTTTGCATGTGTATGCTTTTATTTTTAAATTTCAGTTGAGCTTTATTTCTTTACGTGTATTTTCGGATATTCAGTGCGTGAAAATGTATACATGCAAGTACTACATGTACAAATTACATCCGAGTACTCAAACTTCACTTTTATATATTAATTGTACATATTATAAAAAGTGCATTTTTTGCTAATTGTGTGGAAATTTTTGTTTTTTCTTTATTATTTAAGGGTAATACCAATGCTAATTGTTTTGCTAATTTAATACATTCTATTATTATTTGTATATATGCATGGAAGTACAATACAGTATCTGTGTAAATTATACTAGACTGCTAAAGTTGCATTATTATATGTGTATTCGCTGCATATTATAAAAAGTGCAATTTCAGTGCAAAGTTGTGTGCAAGGTTTTTCTTTATTTTATTTCTTCTTAAGAGTAATACCAATGTTGCTAATTTATTTTCTCTTAGAAAACTTTTTTTATTATGTTTAGCTTTTAATTCATTTCCCGTTTTAAGGATGATATCAATGCCACTTATCCGTTCCTTGTTTAATTTTTTTTATAAAATTCACTATAGTATGTTTATTCTTACAGAACTAAAAAAGTGCAACTTATATGTAAATTGTGTGCAAATTGTATCATTATTATTGTTTTGAATTCCTTTCTTCTTAAAGGGTGGTACCAATGCCACTATACTTCATTTCTTCTTAGAAAAATATTTTTATTTTTGTGTTTGTAAGTAGTAAACAAGCAAGTATGATACACCATGTGTGTAAATTATAATATAAGCAAAAATTGCATTGTATATGCTTATTTTTGGCATATTAGAAAAGTGAAATTTCAGAGCATACTTGTGTGGAAGTTTTTTTTAATTTTATTTATTCTTAAAAGGTTTCATTTTCCCAAAACTTCATTAGCTTGTTTTGCTCTTTGTTTTTATATTTTCTTTCTTCTTAAAGGGTTTTATTCTTACGTAGAAAACTCCACTATTTTGTTTTAGTTTTAGTTTTTATATTTTGTTTTCTTAAAGGGTTTCATTCTTCCATAGAAAACTTCATTATTTTTTATTTGTTTTAGTTTTTTCATTTTCTTTCTTCTTAAAGGGTTTCATTCTTCCCTAGAAAATTTCATTATTTTGTTTTTGTTTTTGTTTTTTTACTTTCTTTCTTCTTAAAGGGTTTCAATCTTCCATAGAAAATTTCATTATTTTGTTTTTGATTTTGATTTTTTTTTGCGGGAAACTGTCGATCTATTCATCTTCAATCATAGCAGTATAACAAACACCAGAAATAATAAAAATTACATCCATATTTATAGACCACCGAGTGACGACTACAAGCACTGAAGCGAGCCGAAGGAGCGCCACCGTCATCGCCCCTCCCTAGCCGGAGCCGGGCACAACTTGTTGTAGTAGACAGTCGGGAAATCGTCGTGGTCCCATAGGACCAACGCCCCAGAACAGCAACCGCCGCCGATGAAGAGAATTTTAAATCGGAAGAATCCAACCTGAAGACACATGAACAAAGACGAACAAAGACCGGATCCGAGCGGATCCACCAAAGACAACCACCGACCAAATCTGGAGATATCCGCCGGTGACACATCTCCACATGCCCTCCAACGATGCTAGACACACCATTGGGACGAGGGCTAGGCGGGGAGAACCTTATTCCATTTTCAAGAAGCCGTCGTTGTCTCGTCTTCTTGAGCAGGACACAAACCCTAACAAAACTTGAAGAAGCACCTGAAAGCAGAGTCCTCCCGCCGGCAAGGGCCGGGATCCACCGCGCACCCTTGGAGACCACAGGAGACGTGGGAGATCGGCGGCGCCGCCCACGGGAGGCAGAAACCCTAGCCACCTTTTCTTGGAGTTTGAAGGCGAGGGGACCGGCGGTCACACCGGAGTGGGAGAGCCATCAAAGGCGAGGGGACCGACGGTCATGCTGGAGGAGCCCGCCGGCAAGGGGACCGAAGCGTGGGATAATCCCGCGGAGAGCCAGCGGAAGCGAGGCATTCGCGGAGAGCAGTTGGAGGCAAGCCGGTCTCGGTCGAGCCGGATGAGACGTCAAAGCCGATGCCGATCGGCAGTTGTGCCGGACCAGGAAAGTACTCGAAGGTGAGCAGACCAGTGGTCCAAGGCAGAGGAGCCCTCACGCGAGAGTGTCGTCTAGCCGCCACACCGTGCGGAAAATATTGATTTCTTTTTCTGATGAGGGAGAGATGACCTGGCCGATGAATAGCACAAACTCCTGCATACTAAGATGCTTCCCTGTACCAACCTCGCGGAGCTCGAACTCCTTCCTCCCACCATGAACTCGTAGCGGCCTCCAATCAGATGCTATGTGATGCAGACCGATGCGACCCAATCAGATCGGGATCACACGACAGGAGAAGCCAGCAGCACCATATCAAATCACGATGTCTTTGCAAGTTAGGGAGAGGAGGCGCGACGACAAATGTGGTGGCGTAGACGACTAGTCTTCCATGGTTGTACTCCTATGTGTGTGGGTGAAAAGTTTTTTTTTGAAACGTAAAAGTTTCTTTCTTTAGAAGAGATAGAGTGTGGTGCTGTTTTGCGGTTACTTATGGAAACGAAAATGAATAACCTGGTGCTACGGAAACGTCTGGCACTTCATTTGTGCTGATGTGTGATGTGTGGCCGCATGCCAGGAGAATTAGGTAATTGGTTGCTGTAATGGATCTTCTTTCTGTTGTTGAACTGCTAGTTGGTCCCACCTGTAAGTCAATGGTGAAATGATGATGTGGCTGACTGGCTGATGTGGATAGGTTGCATGTTAAGATAATTGATATAGTGAGGATAAACTTCTTAAGTATATAGGATACTCAGTAAAGTGAGAATTTAGCCAACCCATGTATTAAAGTAAGTAGGTTGTAGATATTAGGCGACAAATCAAAATTCCAGATTGATCAGTGGTTATGCACTATGGGACCTAACTTATAGGCGTGACTTCAATTTTTCTTATACTTTACTATAAATTGTTTATATATTTTATAGTTAATGATGTTAATTCCTCTATATTCATTGTTAGTATCACCACACGTGTTTTGATACATTTGTAAACCTATTATTGCACGCGTGTACATCCTAACTTTAGTGTGCCTTTTTTTGAACTATACGTTGATTTTGTATGGTGCAATATCTTTAGACGAGCTTCGCTTCCAATATTTTGTGTTTCAAGATGTGGATATTAGTTCTGGCTCTGGGTCCATATGCTACTGAGATATGCGCAGTCCATCTTCCTATAGATTCATGTGTCAGGTTGTATTCTCCTTTGTATTACACAATGTGCTCTCCGTTTTGGAACAATATAATGTGGCCCACGTCTGGTCCTTATTAGATGAGTGCAGTCCGTTTGTTAGTCATTGGTCTAGATGGAGACGAGACACTCATGTCCCACGTTTTTTTTTCAAGGATACGTCAAAGGTTGACGTATCAGGATTAAAGATTAAAAGAGCCTAGAAAGGCATATAGTTTTACAACTTATCCACGGCTATCATAGCCAACCCTCGACATGTGGATTACTCACTACTAGCCCACCCATCTAGACTATCCGAAAACGGCCTCTCTTCACGCAATAGCCCAGCCGATCCTCCTAAGAAGCTCACTTGTGGAAGGGATCCTTCCGTTGAACACCACATCATTTCTATGCTTCCATAGCAGCCATGCAACTAGCGCGATTACAGTCCATGTCTCCTTCCTAAGTTTTGGTTGTGGATTTATAGAGGTCCACCATTTCACCAAGTTGGCGTCTGTAGTAGGTAGTCAAGCTAGCTTATCCCAGTGGTTAAGGATGGAGAACCACACTTGTCTAGCAAACACACATACAAGAAGGATGTGGTTGATCGTCTCAGGGGCTTGATCGCAGAAGGGGCAGGCTGTCGGGTGTGGTAGGTGTCGGCGCGCAAGCCTGTCGGCCGTCTAGCACCTCTCCCTTGCTGCCAACCATGTGAAGAACTTGCAGGTCGCCGGCGCCCTTGACCGCCAAATTTGTGATGCTACATTAGCCTCTACTCTCCCAGCAAAGAACGCTCGGTAAGTCGCTCTTGCCGAGTAGCAGCCATTATTCTCCCAAGCCCAAACCAGTTTATCTTCAACATCGTCCAGCAGCTGAATGTGCTGAGTTCTGTCCACGAGCTGCAAAAATTCGCTCAGCTCCTGAGGACCCATGTTTGGCGACACATCCTGCCACCATCCGTCAACTACGGCTTGCCTCACCGTTTGTTTCCGTGCCCTTCTCTTAACAACCGCGAATAGTTTTGGCATGAGATCTTGGATTCGTCCGTCCTCTAGCCACAAATCCGTCCAGAACAGTGCCACCTCACCATTTCCTAGATTACACTTGGTCTCCGCTTTGTATATGTTTAGGGAGTCTGGAGATACTTGCAAGTTGAACTCACTCCATGGCCGATCATGCTTAGTTCTCATCAGCCAAGGCCATCGCGCTCTAAGCGCCATGTTGAGGAGGCGCAAGTTCGGTATGTTGAGACCACCATACTCCTTCGGTGTGCAGACTTGGTCCCATGCGACCATACAATGGCCACCGTGCACCTCGCGGCGCCCCTTCCACAAAAGCCCACGGCATATCTTGTTCGCCGCTTCAATTGTTTTGACCGGTAGATCAAGCGCCACCATCGCATGAATGGGCATGGAGGCCAGCGTGGTCTTCAGCAGCTCCAACCGTCCAGCCCTAAATAGGAGTCTTGCTTGCCATGCAGGAAGTCGATCAGCCATTCTGTCCACTAGATACTGCAATTCTGATGCCGATTTTTTGCGCAAACCCACTAGTAGTCCCAGGTAGCGCATGGCCACCCAGCGACTTGGCATCCCAGCTCATCCGCAATCTGCTGCACTTGTTCATCCGAACAACGAATAGGGTGCGCGGAGCACTTGGCCATTTCGTGCGATGCCCCGACGCCATGCCGAAATCTTCCAGTAGCGCAGCACATGTCCTAAGGCTCTGAAGATCTGATCTGGTAAAGGTGACAACATCATCCGCATAAATTGAGGTAATGTGTCGTAATCCCGCATGTGTAAGAGGTGCCATCATGCCATCAATTGCCGCGCGCTGAAGCAAGTGGTGCAGACCTTCCATGACCATAACAAACAGTAGGGGAGATATAGGATCTCCCTGCCGCAGACCTTGCCGGTTGTAAATAATTTCCCCAGGGATTCCATTGAGTAGAACTCTAGTTGAGGAGGAGGCAAGGAGGCCAACCACCCATGCGATCCATTTTGGGCCAAATCCAAACTGTTGCATTACTTCCATGAGGAACGCGCAATCCACGGTATCAAATGCTTTGGTAATGTCTAGCTTGAGCATGACAGAAGGTGTCAAGGAGGCATGCAACCTTTTTTATGTACACTGCACCATCATGTAGTTGTCATGTAGGCATCTTCCTCTTATGAACGCACTCTGGTGAGCGCCAACCAATCGCGGCATATCGCTAGTGACCCGTGCCGCGAGCACCTTGGCAGTAAGCTTGGGGAAGCTATGTATCAAACTGATAGGTCTATAGTCCCGCACTTCAAGTGCGGCAGTTGATTTTGGCAACAGAGTGATGAATGCCAGATTGATAGAAGTCATCCCACGAAAATCCATGTTTCCAAAGGACTGGAAAGCCTACAAGACGTCATCTTTGATGATTGGCCAACAGACAACGTAAAAACGCGTCGAGAACCCATCCGGACCCGGCGCTTTGTCAAGATCTTGCGCGTGAACTGCGTCCCTGATTTCTGCCTCTGTGAACTCTCCCTCCAGATGTGTCTTGTCATATGTTGGCATGCCCATCTCACTAAGGTCTAGAGAGTATGCCCGGTCTGGTGCTACCCCAAGCAAGTTTGCGAAGGAGTCCACAGCCTCTGCCATAACCTCATGATCTGATGTCATCACATCATCCACCTTTAGCTTTGAAATGTAATTTTTTCGTGTCCTGTAGCTTGCATGTGCATGAAAGAACTCCATGCACGTGTCACCATCCTTCAGCCAATTCAAACCGGAGTGCTGCCTCGCAATTGAGCGCTCGAGCAATCCCAGCCCCAGAAGTTTGTGTTTCATCATCCGCCTTAAGTCCATCTCGGCTGGGGTCAGGGATCGCGCCTCCATTGTGACGTCAAGCCGCAATATGACCTCGTTAGCAATGCGCAACTGTTTCTTGATGCTTCCCACATACTTGTCACTCCAACTCATCAACTTCTTTGCAGTGGCCTTAAGTTTCATTGGCAGACTTTTGAATGGATTCACCATGCTTGGTTGGCTATCCCAAGCTTGCCGCACCACCTCTTGAAAGCCATCAATCTTCGTCCAGAATTTTTGGAAGTGGAACCGTTTGTCGCGCTGCAGGTCAGGCTCGGGAATAAGATGCAGAGGACAGTGATCAAACATGCTCGTACTCAAGGCTGTTAGAAAAGATTGCGGACGGAACGGCTCCCAATACACTAAGACCAAGACCATGTCCAGCTTCTCGAGGGTGGCCTCCTTCCGCTTATTGGACCAATTGTAATGACGACCATTAAGGTAGAGCTCCTTTAGGTCCAACTCGGAGATGCACCGCCGGAACCGGCCCATCATTCGACGATTTATTCTGTTGTTGCTCTTATCTGCCGGGTCAGCAATTAGATTGAAGTCCCCGACTAGCACCCAAGGACCTGCATGTAAATCCCAAATCTCTCTTATTTGATGCAGAAAGGCCACCTTCTCACTGTCTCTTTGGGGCCCATAAACCCCAGTGAACCACCATCTGGTGGAATCACTTACTTGAAGCCATGTCGTGACAGCATATGTGGAGATATGCGGGTTAGACATCATGACACTAGAGGATTTGCATGCCAGCAGCACGCCCCCACTCGTACCAATCACATGGACGTAGTAAAACACGTCGAACTCCACCCCAAGACACTGCTGCACTAGCATCAAGGTCATGTCCCGCACTTTGGTTTTCCTGCAAGCATACAACACTAGCGCTTGAGCTCGAAATCACAGATTTTATTGCATTATGCTTTGTCGGGCTATTGATGCCACGAACATTCCATACCACCACTGCTTGATTTGGGTCAGCCATTAGCAAAGACCTACAACCAAGCAACTGCGGCCGCAACACTAAAGTGTTGCAGCATCCAACCCACGCCCCAGAGGCAGCACCTGAGCTTGCCACCCAAACAGCCACACAATGGCTGCAATGTGGCTTTGCTGGAGAGGTCTTGAGAAAAGGTCTAGGTAAGCTCGCATCGCTTTATCTCCGATCACCTCACCTTCCGTGACGATGCCTAGTTGAACCATAAGCGTGCACTGCTGCGTCTTGACTGACGAGCCATTCACCAAGCGGCCGCCGAGCCTAGTACTGCGTCGTATAGTAGTTGGGGGTGTTTTGCGCCTGTGCTTGTTTCTTGCCACGATTGGTCTTGGGAGAAGTGGCGATATCTTCTTTTAACACCTCGACCGAAACTGGGGCAATGGTGGCATCCAGGGAGGTACCCACTGAGGCAGTCTACCTGCTGCGTGCAGATGTGGCCCGTGAGCAAGACAAGCTCACCAGAAATGTGTCCAGGCCACTGATACGTCTCCAACGTATCTATTTTTTTATTGCTCCATACTATATTATCTACTGTTTTGGACATTATTGGGCTTTATTATCCACTTTTATATTATTTTTGGGACTAACCTATTAACCGGAGGCCCAGCCCAGAATTGCTGTTTTTTTGCCTATTTTAGGGTTTCAAAGAAAAGGAATATCAAACGGAGTCCAAATGGAATGAAACCTTCGGGAACGTGATTTTCTCTCAGAACATGATCCAGGAGACTTGGACCCTACGTCAAGAAACAAAGGAGGAGGCCACGAGGTAGGGGGCGCGCATACCCCCCCCTCCCCATGCACGCCCTCCACCCTCGTGGGCCCCCTTGTTGCTCCACCGATGTATACCTTCCTCCTATATATACCTACGTACCCCCAAACGATCAGATACTGAGCCAAAACCCTAATTCCACCGCCGCAACTTTCTGTATCCACGAGATCCCATCTTGGGGCCTATTCCAGAGCTCCGTCGGAGGGGGTATCCATCACGGAGGGCTTCTACATCATCACCATAGCCCCTCCGATGAAGTGTGAGTAGTTTACCCAGACCTACGGGTCCATAGTTATTAACTAGATGGCTTGTTCTCTCTTTTTGGATCTCAATACAATGTTCTCCCCCTCTCTTGTGGAGATCTATTCGATGTAATCTTCTTTTTGCGGTGTGTTTGTTGAGACCGATGAATTGTGGGTTTATGATCAAGTCTATCTATGAACAATATTTGAATCTTCTCTGAATTCTTTTATGTATGATTGGTTATCTTTGCAAGTCTCTTCGAATTATCAGTTTGGTTTGGCCTACTAGATTGATCTTTCTTGCAATGGGAGAAGTGCTTAGCTTTGGGTTCAATCTTGCGGTGTCCTTTCCCAGTGACAGTAGGGGCAGCAAGGCACGTATTGTATTGTTGCCATCAAGGATAACAAGATGGGGTTTTCATCATATTGCATGAGTTTATCCCTCTACATCATGTCATCTTGCTTAAGGCGTTACTCTGTTTTCATGAACTTAATACTCTAGATGCATGCTGGATAGCGGTCGATGAGTGGAGTAATAGTAGTAGATGCAGGCAGGAGTCGGTCTACTTGTCTCGGACGTGATGCCTATATACATGATCTTACCTAGATATTCTCATAACTATGCTCAATTCTGTCAATTGCTCAACAGTAATTCGTTCACCCACCGTAAAATACCTATGCTCTTGGGAGAAGCCACTAGTGAAACCTATGGCCCCCGGGTCTATCTTCATCATATTAATCTTCCAATATTTAGTTATTTCCTTTTCTTTTTACTTTGCTTTTATTTTACTTTGCATCTTTATCATAAAAATACCAAAAATATTATCTTATCATATCTATCAGATCTCACTCTTGTAAGTGGGCGTGTAGGGATTGACAACCCCTTATCGCGTTGGTTGCGAGGATTTATTTGTTTTGTGCAGGTGCGAGGGACTCGCGCGTAGCCTCCTACTGGATTGATACCTTGGTTCTCAAAAACTGAGGGAAATACTTACGCTACTTTGTTGCATCATCCCTTCCTCTTCGGGGAAAACCAACGCAGTGCTCAAGAGGTAGCAAGAAGGATTTCTGGCACCGTTGCCGGGGAGTCTACGCAAAAGTAAATATACCAAGTACCCATCATAATCCATATCTCCCGCATTACATTATTTGCCATTTGCCTCTCGTTTTCATCTCCCCCACGTCACCCTTGCTGTTTTATTCGCCCTCTCTCTCTATCCTCCCTCTCTTTTGCCGTTCACCTCTTTTCCGTTTGCTTGTCGTTATGGCTAGTCCCTTATCTTCTTCGTTGTCTCCCGAGAATGAAATTCTAAAAGCAAAGGGAGGGAGAAAATCTAAAAGATGCTTGGTATAGAATTTGTAATGCGCAAAATAGATCTACCAGGAAGCAATCTACTTCCGTTCTTCTTCACAATTTTTATGTAGGCGTTACTCCTTGGCACAGATATATCCTTGATACTATTACCGGAGGGAACTTCTTGGGTAGACATACTTTTGATTCTTGTAATGCTATGATAGATTTGTTTGGCTCACCCCCTCTTTTGGTTAATGGAACTGTATTAACTTTGGAGCATGTAATGCAAAGGCTCGAAATTATTGAAAATAAGGTTGCTACCGTAGAGTTAATTGAAAATTTGGATAAAGAGATCCACAACCGAATCTCTCAATATGGATCTAAAGTAGGAGTCACTTTGAAAAATATTAAAGAGAAGGAATCCATAGTTAATGAGAAAATAAATCACGATTCCACTAGGATCGATAAACTTGAGGATATTATTACCAACTTGGGAACCGCTTTTTCTTCCATAAAGAATACTCCAAATCCTCCCACTAAAATTGCCAAGCTTGAGTATTCTATAGTCTCACCTAAATAGCTTGGCGTAATCATGGTCATAGCTGTTTCCTGTGTGAAATTGTTATCCGCTCACAATTCCACACAACATACGAGCCGGAAGCATAAAGTGTAAAGCCTGGGGTGCCTAATGAGTGAGCTAACTCACATTAATTGCGTTGCGCTCACTGCCCGCTTTCCAGTCGGGAAACCTGTCGTGCCAGCTGCATTAATGAATCGGCCAACGCGAACCCCTTGCGGCCGCCCGGGCCGTCGACCAATTCTCATGTTTGACAGCTTATCATCGAATTTCTGCCATTCATCCGCTTATTATCACTTATTCAGGCGTAGCAACCAGGCGTTTAAGGGCACCAATAACTGCCTTTATGTATGTTCCTAAAAATAAGGGTGAATCATCTAGTAAGGAAACTGCGGATCTTAAATCTATAAGTATTCATCCCAATCTTTTTGCTATCATTAAGGAACCAATTGCTACAAATGAATTTTTCGATCTTGTGCCTAAGAGTTTGATAATCACTAGAAAGAAAGAAATTCCTAAGGGAGATAGATGCCTCATTGAAGATTGCCTACCAAAGATGGCAATACCTAGATCTATTCTTGCTTGTTATGCCTAGCTAGGGGCGTTAAACGATAGCGCTTGTTGGGAGGCAACCCAATTTTATTTTTATTCCTTGCTTTTGCTCCTGTTTAGTAATAAATAAATTATTTAGCCTCTGTTTTGTGTTTTTTGTGTTTAATTAGTGTTTGTGCCAAGTAGAACCGTTGGGAAGACTTGGGGAAAGTCTTGTTGAACTTGCTGTAAAAAACAGAAACTTTAGCGCTCACGAGAACTGCTGTCATTTTTATTTGGAGAGTGATATTTAGTTAATTATTTTTGAAGATGATTAATAGATAAATTCCTCACGTCCAGCAATTTATTTTAGAATTTTTGGGGTTCCAGATCTTGCGCTAGCTACAGATTACTACAGACTGTTCTGTTTTTGACAGATTCTGTTTTTCGTGTGTTGTTTGCTTATTTTGATGAATCTATGGCTAGTAAAATAGTTTATAAACCATAGAGAAGTTGGAATACAGTAGGTATAACACCCATATAAATAAAGAATGAGTTCATTACAGTACCTTGAAGTGGTCTTTTGTTTTCTTTCACTAACGGAGCTCACGAGATTTTCTACATAAGTTTTGTGTTGTCAAGTTTTCAAGTTTTGGGTAAAGATTTGATGGATTATGGAACAAGGAGTGGCAAGAGCCTAAGCTTGGGGATGCCCATGGCACCCCAAGATAACATAAGGACACCTAAAAGCCAAAGCTTGGCAATGCCCCAGAAGGCATCCCCTCTTTCGTCTACTTCAATCGGTAACTTTACTTGGAGCTATATTTTTATTCACCACATGATATGTGTTTTGCTTGGAGCGTCTTTTATGATTTGAGTCTTTGCTTATTAGTTTAACACAATCATCCTTTCTGTACACACCTTTTGAGAGAGCCATATATAATTTTGAATTTGATACAATACTCTATGTGCTTCACTTATATCTTTTGAGTTATATAATTTTGCTCTAGTGCTTTACTTATATCTTTTAGAGCACGGTGGTGGATTTGTTTTATAGAAATTATTGATCTCTCATGCTTCACTTAGATTATTTTGAGAGTCTTAATAGCATGGTAATTTTCTCAATAATAAATATGCTTGGTATTCAAGATTTGTAAAACTTTCTTTTGAGTGCGTTGAATACTAAGAAAAAAATTGATGCTTGATAATTGTTTTGAGATATGAGGCTGGTGATATTAGAGTCATGCTAGTTGAGTAGTTGTGAATTTGAGAAATGCTTGTGTTAAAGTTTGTGATTCCCGTAGCATGGACGTATGGTGAACCGTTATGTGATGAAGTCGGAGCATGATTTATTTATTGATTGTCTTCCTTATGAGTGGCGGTCGGGGACGAGCGATGGTCTTTTCCTACCAATCTATCCCCCTAGGAGCATGCGCGTAATACTTTGCTTTGATAACTTCTAGATTTTTGCAATAAGTATATGAGTTCTTTATGACTAATGTTGAGTCCATGGATTATACGCACTTTCCTTCCTTCCACCATTGCTAGCCTCTCTAATACCGCGCACTTTTCGCCGGTATCATACACCCACCAAATACCTTCCTCAAAACAGCCACCATACCTACCTATCATGGCATTTCCATAGCCATTCCGAGATATATTGCCATGCAACTTTCCACCGTTCCGTTCATTATGACACGCTCCATCATTGTCATATTGCTAGCATGATCATGTAGTTGACATCGTATTTGTGGCAAAGCCACCGTTCATAATTCTTTCATACATGTCACTCTTGATTCATTGCATATCCCGGTACACCGCCGGAGGCATTCATATAGAGTCATATTTTGTTCTAAGTATTGAGTTGTAATTGTTGAGTTGTAAGAAAAATAAAAAGTGTGATGATCATCATTTTTAGAGCATTGTCCCAAGTGAGGAAAGGATGATGGAGACTATGATTCCCCCACAAGTCGGGATGAGACTCCGGACGAAAAAAAGAGGCCATAAAAAAGGAGAAGGCCCAAAAAAATGAGAGAAAAAGAGAGAAGGGACAATGTTACTATCCTTTTACCACACTTGTGCTTCAAAGTAGCACCATGATCTTCATGATAGAGAGTCTCTCATTCTGTCACTTTCATATACTAGTGGAATTTTTCATTATAGAACTTGTCTCTGTTTTTAACTTAATACTCTAGATGCATGCTGGATAGCGGTCGATGAGTAGAGTAATAATAGTAGATGCAGGCAGGAGTCGGTCTACTTGTCTCGGACGTGATGCCTATATACATGATCATACCTAGATATTCTCATAACTATGCTCAATTCTGTCAATTGCTCAACAGTAATTTGTTCACCCACCGTAGAATACTTATGCTCTTGAGAGAAGCCACTAGTGAAACCTATGGCCCCCGGGTCTGTTTCTCATCATATCAATCTCCATCACTTTATTATTGCTTTGCTTTTACTTTGCTTTTACTTTTCACTTTGCATCTCTATACCAAAAATACCAAAAATATTATTTATCATCTCTATCAGATCTCACTTTTGTAAGTGACCATGAAAGGATTGACAACCCCTAAGCGTGTTGGTTGCATTGAGCTATTGTTTTTGTGTAGGTACGAGGGACTCGCGTGTAGCCTCCTACTGGATTGATACCTTAGTTCTCAAAAACTGAGGGAAATACTTACGCTACTTTGTTGCATCATCCTCTCCTCTTCGGGGAAATCCAACGCAGTGCTCAAGAGGTAGCAAACCGCGGTCGGGTCGTCCCTTTATATACATAGGTTGACGCCCGCCGGTTTACAGAGTCCCGAGGCCGGATCATAAACTTGTCCGGCTCGGTCTCTATTCCTCTAACTTACAATACAAGTTACATGAAAGAGTCGGTTTACATCTACAGGCCTTAACCCGCCTTTGGGCCTTGGGCCTTCGTAAAGCGCCACCATCCTCACGTCTTCATGGGCTTCTATCTTCATGTAACTAACCCGGCCACTCCTAGCCGGTTTACCTCCACTAATCATATCCCCAACACAAGGTGTTCCTTCGGTATTTGGGAGTTGCATAATCTCATAGTCAGAGGAACATGTATAAGTCATGAAAGAAAGCAGTAGCAATAAAACTGAACGATCATTATGATAAGCTAATGGACGGGTCTTGTCCATCACATCATTCTCTAATGATGTGATCCCGTTCATCAAATGACAACACATATCCATGGCTAGGAAACTTAACCATCTTTTATTAATGAGCTAGTCAAGTAGAGGCATACTAGGGACACTCTGTTTGTCCATGTATTCACACATGTACTAAGTTTCCGGTTAATACAATTCTAGCATGAATAATAAACATTTATCATGATATAAGGAAATATAAATAACAACTTTATTATTGCCTCTAGGGCATATTTCCTTCCAGCGGCACTACCAGTCGCACCGGCATGGGCACCAGCAACGGCTTCGTCACCTGCACCAACAATTGCACTTGCATCTGCTCCGGCCCGTGCAGCAGCAACGGAACCAGCAGTTGCACCGGCAACAGACTGGGCCGCAGTTCGCACTTCATATACCAAAGTCCTTACAAAAACCGACATGTCCACCTTCTTGGTAAGCATTGGCCGCCCAAGTGCTTCGTTCTTTTTTCTTTCCATGTTGTTTCACATGATTCACTGTGTTAATCTAACTGTTTGTGGATGTCTTCTTGTTTGCAAACAGAGAATTCCTATAGCAACGAGGGAGTCGTTCAACAATCCACGCAATCGTGGCCAAGTTTCTCTTACCATGCGCAGCCTTGGTGTGAATGAACCTGCTCAATATACCATAAATACAAAGGATGGTCGCATGACGATTGATGCTAAAGGATGGTCAAGGTTTAAATCTAAATCATATCTTGCGGTAGGGGATGCTGTCAAAATCAAACTTTCTCGGCAAGGAGAGCTGGTCCAAATCAACTTTGAAATTCTTCAGTAGCAGCACACAACTGTCGAACTGATCTATCCTCCGAGAGATTTTGATGTAATAATCTGGCATGGTGAAACAAGTGTCCTGTGTGTATAAGTAATACGACAGTATTATTTATCACATGGTATATCGTTGATAGAATTGCAACTCCGATTGCTGGTTAGGAATTGTCGTTCGATTCATTCTAACAGCTGCCGTGCTTTACTCAATTTTGTGTATTCGCCTTGCGACCACATCTAAAACCAGCGCAGTACCGATCGCTTGCAATATGAAAAGCGCTGAGGTAGAACACATGGGCCCCCAAACATGCAGGCCCATCGGCCTATGGCCCAAAGTCCAGAACTGTGAGCCTGTCTGAGTATTATATTCTCAGCTGAACCCCCATAATGCCCGTGCGTTGCACGTAACATAAAGATGCATTTGTATGAGTACTTTATCTTGTGAGAGAAAAGGATGAATGGGGGAAGGCCTTATTTGCAAGTGTGGAGATGTGTGTGGGTACTTTTTTGCAAAATTGCCATAGTTTCCTTCATATCCGTCAGATATAAATCAGACGACCTATATTGCAGGATGTCAGGCACACCATCATCACCAACTCGTCTATACTATGTTAAAAAACTATGTTTTTATAATTATATATATTATATATACTCCCCTTGATTTTTCTTATATATAAAGTTGTGATATAAAAGATTTTATATTTCTTTACAGAGGGAGTATCTCTTTGCCAAAAATATATTTATGTGTAACTAGTTACTCATGTCTTTCTACTTCCTTTCGTTGACATGTGGGGCATCAGGCAATGGGGTCCGCGTGCCATATGCACCAAATTAGAGTGCACAATTGCACGGTAGACACACGTCGGTCTTAGCGCCGCAGTAATGCCCAATGAGCCGTCAAATCAGAAAAAACCCACCTTTCCAGCTTTAGCAGTAAGCTGGACAGACGAAGCGTCAATATTTCACTAGGCCTGAATCCCCTTCTCCCTTGTCTGCTTGCTCAGAGAAAACCCCCGCTCAGCGATTGCATAGGGTTTTCTCATGGAGAACCTGGTACGAATTCTTCATCCATCCCCGATAAATCCAAGTCCCTTGGTTGCGGGTAATCCTAAGATGGCAGCCGCCGCCGTTGATGCATTTTTCTTCCTATTAAATCTAGTGTGTTTCTTTTGCAGTGCCCAAAGTGCAAGGACCCTACAGGTTTCTGCGCCCTCGGCAAGATGCCACACTTGTTCCTTCTCATCCTAACGTAGGATTTTAAAATGCGCACAATTTGGATTGCTATATTTGGATAAAAGGTACTAGTACCATGGTCAGCATGGCGTGAAGGAGGAAGTTATTTCTAGATTTGGATAGGGAATACATTGTGTTCTCATATTATTTTTCCTGCAGTGCATTCCTTGCTCTGCCAGAACACATGTACTCAAGATGCTCGGCCTTGCCATAACTGAATACACCAGTTTAATGGTCGCAGTGAAGACGTGAAAGATCGTGGATGTCGCCTAGAGTGGGGGGTGAATAGGCGTTTTAAAATAATTACGATTTAGGCTAGAAAAAATGCGGAATAAACCTAGCGGTTAATTTGTCAAGCACAAAACCTAAAACAACTAGGCTCACCTACGTGCACCAACAACTTATGCTAAGCAAGATAAGCAACTATGTGATAGCAAGATATATGACAAGAAACAATATGGCTATCACAAAGTAAAGTGCATAAGTAAAGAGCTCGGGTAAGAGATAACTGAGGCACGCGGAGACGACGATGTATCCCGAAGTTCACACCCTTGCGGATGCTAATCTCCGTTTGGAGCAGTGTGGAGGCACAATGCTCCCCAAGAAGCCACTAGGGCCACCGTAATCTCCTCACGCCCTCGCACAATGCAAGATGCCGTGATTCCACTAAGGGACCCTTGAGGGCGGTCACCGAACCCGTACAAATGGCAACCCTTGGGGGCGGTCACCGAACCCGTACACTTTGGCAACCCTTGGGGGCGGTCACCGCTACCCGTCAAATTGCTCGGGGCGATCTCCACAACCTAATTGGAGACCCTGATGCTTGCCCGGAGCTTTTCACCATAATGATTGAGCTCCGAACAACACCAACCGTCTAGGGCGCCAAGGCACCCAAGAGGAACAAGCTCTAGGGTGCCTAAACACCCAAGAGTAATAAGCTTCCCAACCTTCACTTCCACGTATCACCGTGGAGAACTCAAACCGATGCACCAAATGCAATGGCAAGGGCACACGGAGTGCCCAAGTCCTTCTCTCTCAAATCCCACCGAAGCAACTAATGCTAGGGAGGAAAATGAGAGGAAGAACAAGAAGGAGAAGACCAAGAACTCCAAGATCTAGATCCAAGGGGTTCCCCTCACATAGAGGAGAAAGTGATTGGTGGAAATGTGGATCAAGATCTCCTCTCTCTTTTCCCTCAAAAACTAGCAAGAATCCATGGAGGGATTGAGAGTTAGCAAGCTCGAAGAAGGTCAACAATGGGGGAAGAACACGAGCTCAAAGGATAAGGTTCATTGGGGAAGAAGACCCCCTTTTATAGGAGGGGGGAAATCCAACCGTTATGTGCTCAGCCCGCACACGAGCGGTACTACCGCTGGGTTAAGCGGTACTACCGCACCCTTCGGTGGTACTGCCGCACAGAACAAAGGGTAAAGGGAAGGAGGGAACCGGGCGGTACTACCGCGGAGGAAGGGCGGTACTGCCGCACTACTGCCGCAGCGAGGTACCACACAATCCGACACAGAAAAAGACCCCTCGAATCGATGCGGTAGGGACCTGGTAAGCCAGCGGTAGTACTGCTGCGGAGTCACCGCTGGTACTACCACTGCGGAGCGGTACTGCCGCTTGTGACCCCTCAGCGGTACTACCGCTGGGTACCATGGTACTACCGCTGGGACCCTGACAAAACCACACTCAAGAAAACAAGAACCGCCATAACTTCTGCATATGAGCTCCGAATTGAGCAAACTCAAGCTTGTTGGAAACAAGACAACGAGTAGCATCAAAACAACGACTGGTTATAGTAAGAAGAGGCAGGGGAGGTGTGCCAACAAATAGAGGAGGGAAACCTCCAACCGAGAAGAACCGGCAAAACCTCCAACATCGAAAACATCATAGAAGAAGCATGTGAACTCCGTTTTCAATGAACTCGAGCTTGTCATCAAGATGACCATAAGCTCTAAGACTCTCAAAGAGAACCAAACAAGAACCAAGAAAGATGATGCAAGGATGCAATGGTTTGAGCTCTCAGCGAACGATACGATCAAGCTACTCATCGAGAGCCCCCCTTGATAGTACGGCAATCGATCCTATAACCCGGTCTCCCAACTACCATCATGAGACCGGTAAAATAGAAAACATATCAAGGGCAAACCTTTGCCTTGCACATGGTCCACTTGAGCTAGATGATGACGATCTTGACTCCCTCAAGTTGGACCACCTTTCTTGATTGGGTTGACTCGATGAAGACTAGTTGATTGCTCCCCCATACTCCACTATGGGTGAGCCACTCTTCCGCACATCTTCACAAGTCCATTGTCACCACAAAGGACGGCAAGCTTCAAGCATTTGATCTCTTCGTGATGCTCCACTTGAACATGCACACCACAACCTTTCTTGATTGTGTTGACTTGATGAAGACTAGTTGATTACTCCCCCATACTCCACTATGGGTGAGCCACTCTTCTGCACATCTTCACAAGTCCATTGTCACCACAAAGGACGGCAAGCTTCAAGCATTTGATCTCTTCGTGATGCTCCACTTGAACATGCACACCACAACCTTTCTTGATTGTGTTGACTTGATGAAGACTAGTTGATTACTCCCCCATACTCCACTATGGGTGAGCCACTCTTCTGCACATCTTCACAAGTCCATTGTCACCACAAAGGACGGCAAGCTTCAAGCATTTGATCTCTTCGTGATGCTCCACTTGAACTTGCACACCGCAACCTAACCCCACAAAGAACCCTCACGAAGACCATGGGTTAGTACACAAAGCATAATTGACAATGCTTACCATACCATGGGATCACTTGATCCCTCTCGGTACATCTTCTACGCTTTGTGGGTTGATCAACTTGATTCACTCTTTAACTTAGTCTTGATCAACCTCTCACAAGACCAATCTTTAGGTAATTCCTTGAATAGCACCTTGGTCGACACAAACTCTCCTTGAAACCAACACATGTACTCCAAGAAAAGCCTATGGACAAGACCTTCAAATATAACTCAAGGCAACCATTAGTCCATAGAGATTGTCATCAATTACCAAAACCAAACATGGGGGCACCGCATATTCTTTCAACCTGCCTTTTGGCTTTATTTATAAAGTCGGGTGTATGCCTTTTCTCTAAAAAAATCCTCTGGAAATCAAAGGGACTGATCTATATCACATTGTTGGACAGAGTCATGCGGTGAAAATACTTGATAAGACACACTACATTGCAAATTAGGATTTTAACTACGGTATCTAATTGTCACATCATCAAGAGACTAGTCAGCCCAGTTTATTTTAACTACGGTATCCAATTATGTGAGCGTGATGATCGGTCCTAAAATTACATGCCATGGCTGTCACTAGGAAAAATAATTTTGATTGAGTATGAGAAAACCTTTGACAAAGAGGAAAGTCTTGTGAGTAAAACATTAACAGAAGTACTGAACTACTCCCTCTGTAAAGAAATGTAAGATCGTTTATATTTACAGAGGGAGTATTTTTTTAATGACAAGTTACTGCAAACTATACTGAAACTCTGGAGGGAATCTCACACTGTAAAAATAACTG
Organism: Triticum urartu; assembly: GCF_003073215.2. Classification (NCBI taxonomy): domain Eukaryota; kingdom Viridiplantae; phylum Streptophyta; class Magnoliopsida; order Poales; family Poaceae; genus Triticum; species Triticum urartu. The sequence goes on from NC_053024.1 coordinate 96,808,121, forward strand.
ACAAACGTAACCAAATGGAGTCAGAAACTCTGGAGGTCATACAGGAGGCCGACTCGGTGCTTCTCACACAAATCTATCTATTTCTTTTTACTACTAGATAGAAGCCATATGTGCTAACCCAATGCCCATGTTCTAAATTTACCAACAAATCAAGCCACAATCTGACCAAATCAAGACAACCAGGGCATCAGTGGCGGAGCTTCACTAGGGGTGTGTTTGGTTACATTGCCGATTCAGCCTAGCCCGGCGAGCCTGGCTCTATTGAACCGGTTTGAAGGGATGCAGGCCAAAAAAAACAGATGCACATAGTTCGGTTGCCTGCATGGCCCTAGTTGCATGAGACAACCATTTTTGACCCAGCATTTGGTTGCCCGCATTGCATTAGGTGCACATATGACATGGTGTTTGGTTGCAACCTGCATAAGGTGTTGTCACCACTTCTAACTAGTGGTGACCTTACCACACACAATCTGAACATAGTGCCAGCTAGTTAAACAAATGACAGTTCATCCTAACTACAATCAAATGACGGATCAAATTATTAAGAGCTATTGGCTAAATAGGGGATAGTTCATCGGTGTTGCTGCTTCATCTTCCTCTTCTGCTTCTGTTGTTGCTGCTGCTTCTTCTTCTGTGCTTCTGCTGCTGTTTCTTCTTCCTCTTCTTCAAATCCTGCACTGACCTCTGTTAAGCCACATTGCCTCTGCCCACTCAAACCTTTTGTTCTTCCAAGCGTCATTGTCAAATGCCTCCACACCATGGCCAGAGCTAACAACATCGTCAGGCTCAACCTCTTCCTCCTCAGGCACGTGTTCATCAAAGCCCCACTGGAGGATCCAGTTATGCAGAATGCAACAAGCAAGAGCTAGCTTAACTTGAGTGGAGTATGGGTGGAATGGCTTCCGATCCAGGATCTTAAACCTATTCTTCAGAGCTCCAAATGCCCTCTCAACAGTTACTCTAAGGCTGGAGTGTCTGAGATTAAACAGCTACTATGCAGTCCTAGGAAAGTTCCTACCAGAGAACTTGTTGAGATGGTACCTTGTTTTCCTGAAGGGTGGAAGAATACTCGGCCGACATGCATAGCCAGCATCTCCAAGGTAGAACTTGCCGTCAGGGACGTTGATCCCATCAGGTCGACTCATGCTGTCACTGAGAATGTTTGCATCATGTGCTGACCCCTCCCAGCTAGCCATCACATATGTGAACTTCATATCAAAGTCAACAGCAGCAAGCACATTCTGGCTTGTGTAGTGCTTCCTCCCCTGTATGCTACAGACTATGACCTAGGAACTCTGGCAATGACATGAGTACCATCTATTGCCCCAATGCAGTCCTGAAAATGGCATCACTAGCCTGTGTTAGTGCCGAACTTGAACAATACAAACATATCAAGCCATGAAAAGTGTATATTGTTAATGCTCACCTTGAAGTATGGATACCATCTTGGGCTTCCACGAATCTTGGGTGGAGTCTGGCCATATGGTCTCCTGATCATCTCTCATCTAAGCTCCCCAACAGCAAAAGCACCTGCTTGAAGTACCTAGAGATGATCTCCATTGATCTCCTGAACATGTTGTGAATGACCCTGAACCTCTGGTTATGGCCAACAACATGGAGGAACATGGCCACTTGCTCTTCGACACTGGTGTTGATGCTATCTTGTAAAAGGCCCCTGCTCCTGAAGGTCTCGACAAGCCTGGCAAATTGTGCTCTTTTCATTCTAAGCATCCACATGGCCTCGATGTCATTGCAGTTGTAGATGTAGTTCAGATTTTGGATCCTCTTCTGTTCCCGGGGAAACAATGGACCATAGCGGATCAACGGTCTCCCAGCACGACGAACAGCTCTTTGATGCATGAACATGACCCATGCCTGAATCACACTAATCAGTGTTGCTGCCTGGATTATCAGCCTCATCTGTGCGTCCATAACCTAGTCGACATCGACGGTTCGTTAAGTGGGAAATTGATCCTACACCTAGCTTAAAGGCCTAATCACTGAGCTAACAAAGGGGGAGGGGTGCTGCTTACCGGCATCGGAGACGAAGACGACGTAGGGGGAGCCATGGCACAGAGTAGGTCGACCAGACGGTGGCCAACGGCAAGGGGAGCACCAGATCCGCCACAAACGCCGCCGCCTCTTCCGCCGCCACCGCCTATAGCACAGATCTGAAATCGCAGCTGTGGCCAGTGGCGAGGCAGTAGCGAAGAAAGGGGGAAGTGGCTATGGTTGAGCGAGTGAAAGGGGGGTGAGGCTAATTTGGCGCCGGGACGACGCGCCAGATTTCCATCTCCCGCCATCCCCCTCGTCCGCGCCTCGCTCCCGCATGTGCGACCTCGCGCCGCACTCAGCCTGGCTCGCGAGAAACTGCCGGTCCGAGGGTTTCCAGCGAGCCAAGCTCTGGGCTGCTTTGAGAAGCATGCGACGCAGGCCTAACGAGAAAACCAGGCAACCAAACAGGCCTCTTGTCGTGGGTTTGTCACGGCAGATGTCCTCGTGAAAGGACTTAGTCATGGAGCCATCGCTACGGGTTAGCTTAAAGGGGTTAAACCGGACAAGGGGACACGAGGGGTTTTATACTAGTTCGGCCCCTTCGATGAAGGTAAAAGCCTACGTCTAGTTGTGATTGGTATTGCTAGGGTTTCGATGACCAGGGAGCGAATCCGCTTTGCCTGGCTCTCGAGTTGTTGTCTGTTGTCCTCAAACCGCGGCCGGGTCGTCCCTTTATATACATAGGTTGACGCCCACCGGTTTACAGAGTCCCGAGGCCGGATCATAGATGTGTCTGGCTCAGTCTCTATTCCTCAAACTTACAATGCAAGTTACATGACAGTGTCGGTTTACATCTACAGGCTTTAACCCGCCTTTGGGCCTTGGGCCTTCGTAAAGCGCCAGCATCTTTACGTCTTCATGGGCTTCTATCTTCATGGAGCTAACCCGGCCACTCCTAGCCGGTTTACTTCCAGTAATCATATCCCCAACATTAGGCCCTAGATTGATTTGAACTTGTTCATGTCAATCTTCAATACTTAGAAAAATTCTTGCCCTGTCACCTTCATATAAATCTGGTAAACCGCAGTGATGTCATCCTTTAGATCCGTAGTAAACCGCCCTGACGTCATCTATTCGTTGAAGCCGAAGATTCCCTTCATTAATGAATATCCAACCATCGAGGCGACATCCTTATTAACTATCCATTTTGAGCTCCTCGATCCCCGTACTTGTCGCTTATAGCTTCGCCTTATAAATAGGACCACGGGCCCTTCTCCTTTTTCCCCTTCGTATCCTTCACCTCTTCTTCCTCGTGTCGACCGACCCTCGAGCTTTGCCACCGCCGTCGCCCTTCGCCTTTGTTTCGACAAAGGCCGCTGCATCGACCAGACCACATCAGAGAAACGCGGTGATCCTCTGCTGCTTCCTCCTGCACTAGTAAGTTCCTCTTCATCTCACCCCAGATCCGCCATTAGGGTTCGGTGTTCTTCCTGCTTGAAGTTGTTCCTCCTTCTGTAATACCAATGGCCAGCTAGATCTGATTGTTTTCAGTGCCTTTGTAGTTTAAACTCCCTCCTTCTTGTTAAGGCATCTGCTTGATATCAAACTCATCTGAACTTACTGAACCTTTTGAGCGCATGAGATTAAACCAGAATATATTTGGATTATCCCTCGCACGGCAGATCTAAAATTCCCATGCCAAACTGTGAAATCTGTTTTACCTTACTTAGTCATTCTTGCCTTAGATCTGTATCCTCTTTACCACATAGGCAGTTTTACCTTTGTAAAAGCAATCTATCATATACCATTAGCCCTCTGGTAAACCGGACAGCCTTTTACCTCCGTTGTTATACTCCGATTTTAATAGTATGTGCATTCCTTTGTTCTGATATTGCCTTGTCATTCTGTAGGATCTAGAATTAGATGTGTCTAGAGGGGGGGGTGATTAGACACTTAGTGCTAAAGTTGCAATTTTTAGGCCTTTTTGGTTTGAGTGGAGTTTTAGGCACAATTTCAACATACACAATACATATCAAGCAAGCATGCAAAGAGTATATGAGCAGCAGAATGTAAAGCATGCAACTTGCAAGAATGTAAGGGGAAGGGTTTGGAGAATTCAAACGCAATTGGAGACACGGATGTTTTTCCTGTGGTTCGGATAGGTGGTGCTATCCTACATCCACGTTGATGGAGACTTCAACCCACGAAGGGTAACGGTTGCGCGAGTCCACGGAGGGCTCCACCCACGAAGGGTAATGGTTGCGCGAGTCCACGGAGGGCTCCACCCACGAAGGGTAATGGTTGCGCGAGTCCACGGAGGGCTCCACCCACGAAGGGTCCACGAAGAAGCAATCACCCACGAAGGGTCCACGAAGAAGCAACCTTGTCTATCCCACCATGGCCATCACCCACGAAGGACTTGCCTCACTAGCGGTAGATCTTCACGAAGTAGGCGATCTCCTTGCCCTTACAAACTCCTTGGTTCAACTCCACAATCTTGTCGGAGGCTCCCAAGTGACACCTAGCCAATCTAGGAGACACCACTCTCTAAGAAGTAACAAATGGTGTGTTGATGATGAACTCCTTGCTCTTGTGCTTCAAATGATAGTCTCCCCAACACTCAACTCTCTCTCATAGGATTTGGATTTTGTGGAAAGAAGATTTGAGTGGAAAGCAACTTGGGGAAGGCTAGAGATCAAGATTCATATGGTAGGAATGGAATATCTTGGTCTCAACACATGAGTAGGTGGTTCTCTCTCAGAACATATGAGTTGGAATTGTGTATGTGTTCTGATGGCTCTCTCTACGAATGAAGAGGAGGTGGAGGGGTATATATAGCCTCCACACAAAATCCAACCGTTACACACAGTTTTCCAATCTCGGTGGGACCGAATCAACAAACTCGGTCGGACCGAAAAGGTAAACCTAGTGACCGTTAGAGATTTTCGGTGGGACTGACATGCAACTCGGTAGGACCGATATGGTTAGGGTTTGGGCATAACATAATCTCGGTGAGACCGATTACACAAACTCGGTGAGACCGAGTTTGGTAATAAGCTAACCAGAGAGTTGGTTAGGTAAACTCAGTGGGACCGATTTGCTCTTTCGGTGAGACCGAAAAGTTACAAAAAGGAAACAAAGAGTTTACACTGCAATCTCGGTGGGACCGATTCGCTCTTTCGGTGAGACCGAAAAGTTACGAAAGGGAAACAGAGAGTTTGCAATCCCATCTCGGTGAGACCGAGATCCCTATCGGTAGAACTGAATTGCTAGGGTTTGGCAGTGGCTTATGACAAGTGAAACTCGATGGCGCCGGATAGAAAGAATCGGTAGGACCGAGTTTGGCTTTGGGTTTAGGTCATATGTGGAAGTGGGAAAGTAGCTGAGGATTTTGGAGCATATCATTAAGCACATGAAGCAAGAGGCTCATTAAGCAACACCTCATCCCTCCTTGATAGTATTGGCTTTTCCTATGGACTCAATGTGATCTTGGATCACTAAAATGTAAAATGAAGAGTCTTGAGCTTGAAGCTTTAGCCAATCCTTTGTCCT